>NW_016909634.1:1655475-1724052 GCF_001483705.2 Eufriesea mexicana
CTAATGGATCCTTTCGCAGGCAAAAGGCAAAGGATCAGATCCCTAATCGCACATTAAAACGCAATATAAGTGGAATCAGTATTAATTCTCCGATACGCGTTTAATTTACGAGATTAGGCTATTTCGATTTAAATGGCTGCAAATAAATTTTCGTTTATCTATTTCCAGTGATTGATTTAGTTCGTTTCATTTTTTGAAACGGTAAATAAGTTTGATTTTTAAAATTTTTTTAAGTATTTTGCGAATTTACATAATTATGGCATTGCTAGTGAATTTTTATGTTAATAAATAAATTGTTTGTTGTAGTATAAATTAATAAATTTTGACGTTAACATGTGTGACACTATGTATATATTAATTTTATATAATATGCATTAATTTTAATAAAATAATTTTTATGCTATTGACATATAGTAGAGTATTAATTGAAAGAACTACGAAATTCCAGTTATTTATGAGAAATGTCTGGTAATAAAAAGAAAAGTGGAAAAACTGATAATAAATCATAACCCATTTATTTCAATTCTTAATATACTCGCGTACAGAAGAATTTAAAAAATTCCAATATTTCGTGGGAAATATCTCTCAACCACAAATAAGAGAAATTAAAAATAGATAACTGCCTTTCTATTTTACCTTTACCAATATTTTCTCTTTCGAAATCTATTTAAATATAAATGAAAAATAATAACAAATACACTATCTTCCAAAAGTGTTTAAACAATTGCTTGTCACGATCATTGCTGGTGTGAACAGAGGAATATTGATTTTTAAAAACTAATATAAGATGATAAAGTTGGTTGTTGTAATTAACAATACCTAGAAATGGTTTTGGTATTTAAGAAAATTCTATTCCTTACAAAAGATAAAAATATAAGTCATAAATAAGTCTTTTTTCTGTAATTAAAACGACTAAAGAAACCTATCTATTTATTAATTCTTACAATCTATAACAATTTAAGCCCCTAAGAATTATATAAAATCCTATCACCCATTTTAAGAAATAATATATAGAGGGAAGAAAAATAACCAGTCCCAAACTTTTTTCCTCACAAATAGATCATATAAACTTATAACTTATAAACTTATTCTATTTGTCAAAATCTCAACAATTCCATCCTTCAAATATTTAATCAAAATTCTAATGCTTCACTTTTAAAAAATAAGGAACAAAAAAAGAATATTCTTCAAACTTTCTTTCTATTGCAATCAACGTATAATCATAATTATAGCAACCCTGTCCCATCCAAAACTACCAATTAACAATTATAAAAAAAAATAGTAACTCCTAAATTTTCTTTCTTTCACAATCAAAATAATTAAAAATCCTAGCAACCGTAACTCATCCAAAAATCTCAATTAACAATTATAGAAAATAGATAATAATTCCCAAACTTACTTTCCCTCCCAATCAAGATAACCAAAAATTCTAGCAATTTTGCCCTATTCAAAAATTTCAATTAATAATTACAGGGAGATAATAATTCCCAAACTTTCTCTCACAATCAAAATAATTAAAAATCCTAGCAATCCTACCCTATTCCAAAATCCCAATTAACAGTTACAGAAGAAAAATGGTTCCCAAACTTTCCTTTCCCTCGCAATCAAAATAATTAAAAATCCTAGCAACCCTATCCCATTCAAAAATCCCAATTCACAATTATGCAAAATAGATAATAATTCCCAAAATTTCTTTCCTCCACAATCAAAATAACCAAAAATTCTAGCAATCTTGCTCCATTCAAAAATTTCAATTAACAATTACAGGAAGATAATAATTCCCAAATTTTCTTTCCATTACAATGAAAATAATCAAAAATCCTAGCAACTCTACCCCAGCCAAAAATTCCCATTAACAATTATAGGAAGAATATAATAATTCCCAAACTTTGTCTCACAATCATAATAACCAAAAATTCTAGCAACCCCACCCCATCCAAAATTCCCAATTAAGAATTGCAAGAAATAGATAGTACCCAAACTTTCTTTCCTTCATAATAAAAATATCCAAAAATTCTAGCAACTTTACCCCACCCAAAAATTCCCCTTAACAATTACAGAAAGCTGAGAATAATTCCCAAACTTTCGCGATCAAAATAATTGAAAATCCTAAGAACTCTGCCCCATCCAAAAATTCCAATTAACAATTACACAAGAAAAATAGTTCCCAAACTTTCTTTCCCTCGCAATGAAAATAACCAAGGACCCTACCCCATCCGAAAATCCCAATTAACAATTACCCTTTGAAACGACTTACGGAACTGCCACGTATACCAGTTTAGGATGCGGTTTCGCCCTGGACAACGTCGATACGCAACCGCTGTGTCTCCTGAACGAATTCAGCGGAAGTGTCACTCTCATCGTGCCTGAGTCCCTGCGCGCCAATCTCGAGGACACCTCGTGAGGCACCAGAATAGCGTAGTCGTTCATGTTGCAATCACGATTCACTCGAATATCTTTCCATACGACTTTTAAATCTCCGCGAATATTCCAAGATATCTCTTCCTATATCTCCACCTCTTTTTAAGTATTTCTTTACTTATTCCCGATGATTTTAATCCGGTTGAACGGCAGTTGTTGCTTGACCAAAAGATATGTCCGACCTCGAAGAATCGAAGGCAGAGTTTCATTCGCTGAAGTTAATTTGAAAAGTTTCCATGAGTTTCGTCTGCTTCTTTCTACTTTTCACGACGAGCTTTTAGGTCCGCCCTTTCGACCGTGTTCCCCAGGAGACTGGCTCGAGGTTCTCGTTAATGAATTCAGCTTCTTCGTTAGAGAAGCGAAAGGGATGTTCTCGCCCGTTTTATGAAGAGTTTCCAATGTTTTTTATTTACTCCTGTGACACTCGTGCGGGTTCCCTTTTACACGAGACTGCAGATGAAAATGTTGAAAAATTACGTCTGCGAATAGGGTTCAATTTTGAGTCGTAATTTGCATTTCAGAAATTTGGAATAATTTAAGAAACGATTTTCTTACGTTAAAGAGATCACGTAAATAGGATATAAAGCTTCGAATTATCGCAGTGGATTTGAAACGAGCATCAAATTTTAGTCTATGGTGATAATTAAATTTTGAATTTAATAATTTAATATCACCCATTAAAATTAATCGTAATACGCATATGTTAAATGATTATGAAACTTATAATAAAATTTAGAAGATTCCTGTGGTATATTTATATTCATGTAAATGGGATAAACCCCTTACAAAAGTTGCTGAGAGATAAATCTAAGATATGAAAGAGGTAATGCAAATATTAACCCAACGTTAGTTAGTGAAATTCAAGACTGATGATTTTTAAATATAAATATATAAGTTTGAAAAATTGCATCGATCATAATATTTTTTAAAATATAACTCGAAATAATCTACAAAACGCTCTATATCACGTATTTTCATTTTCGAAATATTTCTGTTCAAAATTCTGAATGTCAATTCTTATTAGCATTCTTTCAAATTGCATAATTCTTTCCAAGACGAAAGAATTATTTTTATTCAATGCCTAATAAATACATAAAAGCATAAATATTTTGTAGCTTAGTTAAGGAATAAATTAGAATTTTTTGGAATTATGACAAATATCTTTGGAATGGAAATATCATTTTGAATGAAAGTGATTCTTCTTGTCATTTCTTATCTCTTGGCTCGAATGGAGAGTCTAAACAAAATGGAAGAATGGTTTCCACGTAAATTATACGATATACAAAAGCTTAGACAAATGAAGGCAGCCACCTGGTTACTTCCAAGAAGTAAGCAGGATCCATTTTTAAAACGTATCGTTGTTTGTGATTTTATGATGGAAAGTGGATCTCTTATAATAATCACAAATGTTTGGAACAATGGAAGATGAAAGTGCAAAGCATATATCAAAACTACTGATACTTCTATTTCATTTACAATATTTCACCTCTAATAATTTTCTACAATCTGAGATTATATTTTCAATAAAAATGTACTATGAATATATAAATTACACTAAAACCATGTATACCACCAAGATTTCAGATGATCAAAGGGTGATTTAAAGTGCTGGCTGTTATATTGTCTACCTGCGGGGAAGGAATATTGGAAAAGAAATATACCATATTTTTACTGAATGCCGAAATTAATACTGATTTAAAATAAAAGAAAAGGAAGATAATATATTTCTACAAATATTTAGAACACGTATATATATAATAATAATAATATCTTTTAATATGTCATATGGTTAGGAGGTTATATAGATCTTTTTAAAGCCTATACTTCTTTTTAATTCCATTTTAATTTTATTTTATTCGTTTGCTATAGCATTATTTTAATTTTATATATATCATATATGTGCATGAATTAATATCAATTTTCTCGCACAATTTCGTCTTCTAACCTAAAAATGTAACGTTTCAAGCAAATATTCTTTAAAGAAAAATGGAAACTTGCTTTCAGTTATATAAATGTCTTCCACATATCGACTTCCAAGCTCAATTTCTTCTGTATTCCCAGAAATCTACCGATTTAACTAATTATTTTTCCACAAATTACTGAAATTTCCTGGCCATTAAAATTCCACTCCAATTATCAAAAAGCTACGTACCGAAGTTTCTTCGTTATAATTGAATAACCTTAATTAACAACCTATAATTAAATAACAATTTTTCTATCGTAAAATTTATTTAAATAGTTTATCCAGCAAATATCCTTCTAAAATATGCCAACATTTCCTCGTCATTAATACTCCACTTGAATTTTTAAAAACTACCTATTGAACTCGTTTCATCATAAATTAAATGACTCCTACGTGTCAACTTTCCCTCATAATTCCTCTTCTAAATTATTTCAACAGTCTACCAAACAAATATTATTTTCAAAAATACTGAAATTTCCTCTGTATTATTATTCCACTCGAATTTCCAATTAAAATCGTTTCCTCCTAAAATAAGTAACTTTTACACATTAACTATCCCTTAAAATTTCTATTCTAACCTCAAAATTATTTCAATATTTGGCTAAGCGATTATTATTGCATCTCAATTTTCAAAAGGCTTCCTATTAAAATATTTTCGTTCAAAATTAATACTAAACCTACCATGTTCAGATAACAGTGGAATGGAAAAGGAGCAGAAGCTTTAAAAAATGGAATGATAGGAGACATTGAGAAAATAATTATACGAACATTGAAAGAAAAATCGCGAAACGAATAATTCAGGTGAAAACATTGAATACGGAATTTTTAATGAAAATTTGGAAAACGGTGATTTAGACCATGGTAGATTTAGTGTTAAATAATCTCCGCATATCAACCTCATATCCCATTTCCAAATTATTTAATTATTCTTTTAAGAAATATTAATAATTTCCATTAATAATTACTCTTATTTTCCAAAAACATTTTTCCCTCGTAATATCAAAAATTATTTCAATAATTCACCAAGCAAATATTCGTTTAAAAAGACAAATAAAATTCCAAATTCTTGTCATGTGAATTTCTCCTAATTTTCCTATCATTCCCTATGATATCCCATTTCTAAATTATTTAATTATACTTTTAAGAAGTATTAATAATTTCCATTAATAATTCTTCTTATTTCCCAAAAACAATTTTCCCTCGTAGTATCAAAAATTATTTCAATATTTCACCAAGCAAATATTCGTTTAAAAAGATAAACAAAATTCCAAATTCTTGTCATGTGAATTTCTCCTAATTTTCCTGTCATTCCCTATCATATCCCATTTCTAAATTATTTAATTATACTATTAAGAAATATTAATAATTTCCATTAATAATTATTCTTAT
Source organism: Eufriesea mexicana (assembly GCF_001483705.2). Taxonomy (NCBI): domain Eukaryota; kingdom Metazoa; phylum Arthropoda; class Insecta; order Hymenoptera; family Apidae; genus Eufriesea; species Eufriesea mexicana. The sequence goes on from NW_016909634.1 coordinate 1,661,249, forward strand.
TTTCCAAAAACAATTTTCCCTCGTAGTATCAAAAATTATTTCAATATTTCACCAAGCAAATATTCGTTTAAAAAGATAAATAAAATTCCAAATTCTTGTCATGTGAATTTCTCCTAATTTCTCTAAGATAATTCGAGGTAACGTCGAGATAAAGGAAACTCCCATCGTTGACTCCGCGACACGGGTATTCGACTAATACTCGACTAATTACATGTCGGACGATTTACTTTAATTGGACCCGGAAGACTACAGGGAAGGCGGAAGTCACGAGCGGGACGGAAGGAGGAAACGAAGCCGAGCTAACGACACACGAACGAAATTGCTTCGTCCCCTCCGAGTTACGAATTCGTTCTGCGTCGATTCGATTTGTCTGGACGTCGTAAAAAATATTACTATACCGATACCCTCGTCCATGAACAATTTTATATCGCCTCGTGCGAATACTTAAAGCGGAATATTTCATTTGGCCGTTTGCTCGTTTGATGACCTCTAGCGTTTCGCCACAAGATATGTTAGGTTAGGTTCTCCCAAATATGGCGAATTGCGTGGTGAACGAGTTTCATTTTGTGTACAGGTGCTTTAAGTGGAACGTTTTATTTCAATGGAGCTCGAGGGAGTTCCTCGTGCAGAAGTTTAAATGATATTTATATTTTTATTTAATAAATAATTTTGGGAAATACAGCTCCTCGTGGAGAGGCGGAGTTTATACGAAAAAAGAGAAAAAAGACGTAATCATTTGCACAATAAAGGCTTTGAATGCTTTTAAAACGTTCTCTCCAATGAAACTTGTTGAGGATATTTCGAAGCCCAATCTCAGTAATTGGTTTCTGCGTTGAAATATATATTTTTAGTGAAAAACCTAGGTGTCATGTTAATTCATATTTAAATCGTACAATTATTAAGTAGGCATTTTATTCTATTACTTAAAAATGGAGATATATTTTACATAATAACTATAATAAATAAGGATCAGAAAATTTTTTACATTTCTCAGAAATTTTTAAATTATTATATAAATACCAAACAATAATAATTTTAATTTTAATTTCTAAACTAAATGTTTACCATATAAAATTTACTATGATCGATATTTTAATAAATATTTTATACGTAAGAGTAATATATACAGAATCGATTAAAATTGATTACTTCAGATAAGAATTTCATTTAAAGTTACAATAGCGAAAGATTGATAAATATGATGTAAAATGTAAAGTAACAGAAAACATGGAGCACGAGAGAAATGTTTCTTCATTTTAAATTCAAATCGCCCGCCAGAAACAAATAAAGGCAGCGACGTGTTAAATGGGTACTGCCATTGAGGAGAGAATCACGAATAGTCGAAGAATTTCCCTTCCACTTGGAAAAATTTATTTTACAATTTCCGAAAGTTTAAACCGTCTTTTCCTTTAAAAAAGCTACTCGTTAAAATAATGTCGAGTGTTGGAAGGTAATTTCAGTCCGGAAATATTTACGTAACCAACTGTGCAAATATTGAATTAACGAGCCCGATAACGCATTATCGTAAATTAGAAGAAATGGAACGTCAAAGAAGTGAAATTGCCAACAATTTGCGATTTGAAAATATCATTTGTCGATTGAAATTATTTGATAAGAAATGGAGGAACAGCACGAAATAAGACTTTTGCAAAATTCAATCGTTCGTTAATTTATTCATAATAATTTTACGTTAAACAACTCACTACTTCTCGATATTTTCAGAATTTTCAAAGTCGTTTTTTAAATAAAACGAGACTGAACGATTTTGGTCTGGAGAGCCAACATGAAGTCTTTGTTTCAAAGTCAACAAATTTCGAATTCACTTTTATCACTCAACCGGTAATTTTTTCAGTTGCAAATTTATTTTCAGCGCGAAATATAAACGCAGTAAAAAAAAACCATTAAAATGTAACTTCAATACTGGAAACTTTTTTCAGGCATCTGATAACATTTCAATTTTCGGTTATGCGAAAATATTATATTACAAAAACGCGTGTTTTTCAGTACTTTCGAAATTTCTAAAATTATGTAAATTACGTTCGAAGAAAATCAAACCAAGAAATTGTCGAATTTAGAAGTAAAATTTGTTCCATTTCGTACGTGAAAATCAAAGTATACCCTACCTATTAATTATTCGCAAATTTTTGCAAATTTAAGTTTAATTTTCAAATTTCCAACCAAATTCATAAACAGAGTAGAAACCACTCTGATTTTTGAAAGGTAGATACAGTGCTCGAAAACTTTCGCGATAAACCAGTCGTCCTCTCGAAAAGACGACTCGTCGTTCGATGAAAACCGCAGGGGTTGTTACGCGCGAAAGCGCCTTAAACCTCGCGACGAGCTTTTTTTATCGTCCGTACGAGTTATCGAAACCGTGACATGAAAGATACATATGTTTCCCAGCTTCCCTTTTTCTCCCCCTCTTATAACCGTCGTTCCACGAATTTTGCGTCACGTGAAATGTTCACAGTGCGCGAATGTTACGCGACGAAACGACAAGAAGAGAACGCTTCATGCGTATTTATTCCACCATTCGGTGCTCAGTTGCCCTTTGGTCGAGTTTCGAGCGTAAATGGCGTGAATATTGATGGAAAATGAAGTATATTTCCATGGGAATTCAAAGGAATGGTAATGATGGTAGTTCGAGGTTAGGAATTTCAAAATGGAGGAAATATTGAACGTTGCAAACTTTGGTAACAGCTTATAACGACTGATATATGAAGCTCGAAATTAGTATGAATATACGTATAAAATGAAGCATATGTAACGAAGATAGTAATAATAATAATTAAGGTTAGAATTCCTAAAATAGAACGAAATATTTGAATTGCAAATTATAACCAAACTTATACAAATTGTGTTTGAAAAAATTAAATTACAAAAAGAAATTGAATTGCAAGCAACGATAATTGAGGTTAGGAATTCAAACATAAGGAAAGATGTTAAAATGTTATATACATTTTATAAATAATAAAATTCTTGGGTAAAAATCAATATCAATAAACCACAGCACTGAAATACACACATGTTTACAGAAAATTGAATAAACGACACTAATAATGAAAATGAGCCATAACTATTAAGGTTAGGAGAAAAGCATTTTTTAAATTCTAAAAGGACATACAAATTTACAATTTCCTGAACTTGGCAACTTCGATTATCAAATCTCCTTTTCAATAAAACAAATTCAATGAAACTTCGTAATGATATTTCCTAACCTAAAATCGAAGTGGACTCCAGCTTTAAAAAAACGAATGTCTCGTTTTTCATGCCCCAAATCATTACCAACTTCTCGATACCCTCTCTAAAACAAGTTGAAAGGAAATCACTCTACTAATTCCAAAGATGAAGAGGTAGGAAAAGAAAACTCGGTCAGTTCCAATTATTCCTTGGACAGAACAAATGTACCACAATCTACTGCAACGAAGTTTCTATGAAAATACCTCACGATGTGCAATAATGGGGCAATTTCCGCTGCTGTTTTTTTTTCTTTGCCAGGAAACACGGGTTTCGAAGCGCGATTAATCCGAAAGTTCGTGGAAATGTTACGCTTCTGCTGCTCGAAATCAAGAAAAATGTCCTGCAAATTCGCTCACCGAGAAAATAAGGATACGTTGTTGCACGGACACCGAGCACGTGCCTAGCAAAGTAACTAGAATCGTTGGTTTATTGCGCCACGTCGACGTTTCAACAGCTTTAACGCGTCGCAACGTAGATTCCACGATATTTTAATAAATATGCGACAATAATTCACGTACAGCTACCGAGGACCCTCGATTTCGTTACCATTTATGAGTTGGTACATTTAAATTTAATCCACTCTTCCATGCAATATTGCATTCTTAAATTACATCCATTTCGTTTTTTGATCCTTTGTGGTTGGTTCTTTCTAAAATTGAAATTAAGTTTTAATGGAATATTGGTATTTTCTTGTGGTATTGGTAAGAGTCTTTCATATTAAATACAGGTTCAGAAATAGAATATAGGTTGAGAGATGTAAAATCTTTTCATCTATCTTATTCTCATTACTTTGTGTCTCTTTTGATAAGTCTATATTAAGAATTTCTTGAAGATTTTTACACTGGTTTGCAATTCAATAATGTACACAAAAATTATACAGAGATCATTCCATCGGTCACTAATTACTTGTACAATTAATTCAATTCTTCTTTCTTGGGTCCCCATTTTTAGGATACAACCATTTATTACTTAACTTCTTCTCCAAGAGTATATTTCTAGAATTAACTGTTCATTCTGTCCTTTCAATTTATTGGAATCAAATTCATTCTCTACTCAAGTATAGCAAGATCAAACTATACTATCTCTCAAATTCAGTAGAGTTACTATAAAGTTTCTTTTTTTTTAAAATTCTGTCCATCAGTCACTAATTACTTACACAATTAATTCACTTCTTTTTTCTCGGTTCAACCATTTAGTACTTAACTTCTTCTCCAAGAGTGTATTTCTAGAATTCATTGTTCATTCTGTCCTTTCAATGTATTGGAATCAAATTCATTTATCTACTCAAGTATAGCAAGATCAAACTATAGTTTCTCTCAAATTCAGTAGAGTTACGTACACTACTTTTGTTCTTTAAATTCTGTGAATGAATCTGCTTCTGCATATTACCTGTTATAGTTAACCTATTCTCCTTTCATACTATCCATTCCATTAAGAATAACTTTTTCTTTAATCTTCAAATAAAGACCACACCATAACCTATTATTACATCTTACATTTCTATACCATAACCTATTACATATAAACTATTCCTTACTTTAGGAATTATTGTATTTTACTGAAGAAAATATATCTTGCTCTCTCTATGTTAACAAAATCTTCTCTGCTATCCAAAATTAATTTACATAAATCAAGCTTCTTTCTTTTAACATGTCAAAAGCAATGTACACCCTGCTTCTAAATTCACTGACATCAGCCAGTCATTAAAACCCATGAAAACTGCCAGTCCACCAGCATCAGCGCTGCCTGATAAAGTTATTCATAGACTCTACAAAACCGAGTCACACAACCATCTATCTTGCGATGGCCGATGAAACACACGTCTGCTAATTTTAATGCAGCTTGTTCCATATCCCAACGGGACTTCCATTTATCCATCAACGATTTACCGTTAATCTCTCACGGCCTCCCATAAAGACGTTCCAAATTTACCCGGCCGAGTTCCAACCACCTGGAACTTTTTCCATTTCCATGGAAATCCGCCTTTACGCCTCGCCGTCGCGAGACCTCTTCCACCTTTGCTTTCGATAACTTCGCGTTTCAAGTTGTTAGACGAGGGAAATGCGGTTTCGTGAAAGTCATGGTGCTTTCAGCCGTCTTTGCATGGTCTGTGAACAACGATTCTCTTTCCTTCGACGTTCTTTATAGTCGCATTTATTACATTTTGGAGAATTTCTGGAGAACTATGAAAGTATGGTAGGAGGGACATTGGTTTCATTTCTTTTACTAATTTTTCTCTATTTTTCGTTTCTTTTCAATGAATGTATCAAATCAGGATTCAATTTGTAACTTTGGCTCCATTTCTCAAATTTAGTATACTTGGAATTGATACTTAGAGTCTAAGCGTTGTCTATATCAAAGTTGAATATGCATTTTTACTTTTTGAGAATGAAATATAATTTTGAATTTTGAGATACTGCCAATATTAAATTTTCATGAAGGAATAAATACAGTGCATATATATTTTACATATAAATAGTAAAATATATACGATAATTTACATACAAGTTTTATGTAAATCATTTATAAAATATTTTGAGTATATTCTAATTCTTATTTTTCTCACAGATTTTTTTTTTAGCCTCTTTTATGAAACCTAAGCAATTATGATCATAAAATTGCCAGAAATATTACTATTTTATCATCTTCCTTATACATAACAATTTTTCAATTAAACTTTCCAATTTATGCCCAAAATGTTCTGTTTGCAGAATACTGTGTTTATCTTCCACAGAAATCAAGTTAAGGTATTTGTTCGACAGAAATGTTCATTTGCTAAATGAAATACGATATTTACACGAGAAATTGTTTACTGTATATAAATATTCAAGATGATGGTAAACAGGAAGTGATAGATACCACTTTATTTCAATTCGAATTGCAGTTTCGTTTAATTATTTGTTTATATCACTGGAACGATTCTAAGAGTGCCATGACACGGAAATAATCCTCACGAACTTAATTTTCTCGCTTAATTAAATGTCGATTAATCACTGTCTAGCTTGATTTTCGACGAACAATTACCAGGAAACGGAGCCATGTGGCAACTAATCGATATCACGTTCGATTGGAGCAGGGAATCGCTTAAATCAAGTACAATTCATTCGAATTGCTGGAGAATTAATTTAGATTTTTGATTAAGCAGTATTTTATTCCATTAGGTATCAAATTAATAGAATGGTTTCTCTCAGATGTTAAAATATTAGTTCGAAGCTTAAATTAAATAATATTTGATACTTTGGAAAATTGGGATAGATTTACATAAATTATTCCAATTTTTATTGTTAATTATAAATTTCGAAATTTTAATTCCATTTCTTAATTTTACAACAATAAACTCTGGGATAATAATTTAATCATAAATTACCGTTATTTTTTTATTAATAATATTCAAATGTACTTAAATAATTTTGATTTATTATTAATGTTGAAAAGTTGAAACATTTAAGAGTTAAATCTATTTTATCAAACAGGTTATTCAATAAGCAATGTTTTTGTTTGTATATATATATATATGAGTGCAAATGAATGGAATTACATATATATTATTTGCCGTTTCCTATCTATTCATAAATTTTTGAATTCTTTTTTTAATGATTAAAATTCTCTCACAGAATATTCATTTAACGCTTTTTCAATTTCTATATTACGTTAACTCTCTGTAATTAAAATTTCATTTGTGTAATTGTTAATTTGATTTTTATTAGACTAAAAATATGGCATAAGATATACTAATAATTTTCAATTGTACCATCATTTTTTCGAGTATTATTTCCTTGGTCAAACTGTTAATACTCCACTATTACTCTATTAACACTACATTCAATCTCAGCAATTGCCGACTATAAATTCCCGTAACTGCAATTCGAATTAAAAATGCAAGTTCGAAATGATACAGTAATTTTCGTTGAAAATAATTCTTCCAATAATCCGAAATTAAATGCAAACTAATTGAATTCATGTTTAATCCAGCGAGAACGAAATTTCGATTAAATAAATAATCGCGTAAACGGAAATTCGTTTTTAAACCGGTACTTCGACTACTCAATCGGGTAAATCGAAGCTGTAACTATTTCCCTGTCGATAGCAACGAAATAATTGTCGCGACGGACTGCCCTGGGCTCCCAAACACGTCACGATCGGAAATTACAAGGGAAACGTGATCGATAATCGCGCCACCGATACGTTCCGGCTTCATACACTTTGATCAACTCCAAATGTATGCATAGATATGGGAATCTATCGACACAAGTGTCGAGATAACGAGGAAACGCTAGCCTTAGCGAGAGATTGCAAATTTCCTGCCAGATTTTTGTCGAATTTTTCAATAACCAAGAAATTTTGTTGAAAAAGAAGGAAATGAGTTTGCGTCGCACATGCATTTGAAAAATTCGAAGTTAGGGACGTTCGTACAGCAAATCGATTACCTACAAGGAATAAAAATTTAGAAATATATTTGGAATTAAACATTAATCGAGTTCTTTCGCGTTAAAATTTCAAGAAATTTAGAAAGTGGAGTTAATCACCTTATCTGGTGAATAATTCATACGTTACTTTTTGAAAGTTTCAAAGCATATATTCATACAAATATTCAATACAAATTGAATATTTGTGTTATTTTCGAGTTAATATTTTTATGTGTCATTATGTATTTTGTGATATATGTATTCATTGATGAAACTATAAATGAAATTAATTTTTAAGTAGAAAATATAAGTAAAATATCCTATTAATATTAATATTTTAATAGCAGTATATCGAATAGTAATATTAATATAATTATTACATCAATTATTATGACTTCCCTTTAAATAATATCAGGAAAAATTATTTATTAAGACAGAAAGTATTGATACGAAAATAAAATAAATAGCAATTCTACAAGATTGATATTTTTAAAAATTATTCAATTTTTATAGAATCTGATAATTTTTACCATAGAAATTTAAACGAAACTGTGCTTAAATTTCAACAGGAATATTGTTTATTTCCATTCTCAGTACGTTGAACTGGTTTTAGCAGCGTGTATTCTTGGTAGCACGTAATATCAACAATAAATGTGTCGCCTTGACGTGATTGAAACACGGAACAAAAACATTTGTTTACCATTTTCCTCGCCCCAAATGCTTCTCAAACCATAGTCATCGATTCAAGACCCTGTCAATCATTTTGAAGGAAAATCACGGTAGAAGAGACACAGAAAATTTCTAAATTTAATCTCGCGAAATGGAACGTCGCAGAAAATGTTTTTCTAGAAATTTAAGAGATAATTTTTATTTATAATGTTATTTGATATGATTTTGATTATGGGTTGAAATATTTTAAAGACTTAGCAATTTCTATTCCTTCTAATAAAATTTCTAGAAATCACAGGAAATGAAAATTTCTAATTTAGACCTGAAAAAACAAAATAGGGTAAAAAATATTTTGTAAGGAATTTAGGAAGCAATTTTTATTGGAAATATTATTTGATATACTTTTGATAGTTCAACGAGAAATTTTAAGGAAGCTGTAGCTTCTATTACGTTAAAACAGAGAAAGAAAATTACAGAAATTACAGAAGTAAAGAAAAATTCGAAATTATATCTATCATAATAGTATAAAATAATTATACAAAAATGAAAAATTGTATTTTCTAAGAAATTGAGAAACTCTTTATTGGGAACATTATTTAGTGCACCTTTTGTCTCACATTTCTTTAGGGAATCTGTCATTTTTAGTTCTTTCTGTAAAAATGGAATAAAATTTCAAATTGGACCCCTTGGGACGTTCAACTTGGAGTTTCAAGTTACAAGATCGATGACTTTAGCGCATTCTACCTGGTGAAGGAGTAAAATGTCCAATTAAAGTCGTCGAACAGTATAACGAGGTCTCCAAGATCTATAAATTTTCAATTTTTCTGTTCAAAGAGAATTAAAAAATAAACTAAAAATCCAACACTATTAAATCCACTACTATTATTAAGTAATAACCTGTACCCTATAGTCTTCAGATTTTCATTAAATCCAATGTAAAATTCACCAAAGACTCAAAATTGAACCGTCAATGTCAAAAAAATATATTTCACTTCAATATTAAAACTCCCTGCATCAAATATAAGCAAGTGCCACAGGAAGTAAAGATCCTAACTCAACATAAAATTTCATATCCACTCAAATAACGATAATTTTACTTTTCTAAACTTCATAAATCTAATAAATTTAAATAACGTATTATAACAAGATATATATTTATTAATACAACATAAACTTAAATTTGACGTACATACGTAGGACAATAGTGAATAACAATACCCGACAATATCCCCAACAATAATATTGATATCACGTATCAAATCTCTTCTCAAAAGATTCTATACCAAAGAAGATTCCTCGATCATGCTCCCACCTCGACCCAGCCCCCAAAGAAATTTCGAACGGGCGACCTCAGCGTAACTTCCTCTGTCGCCAAACCTGTAAACGAAACTCTGATCCCTCGATCGGCCAGCCTCGTCCAATTCTCAAACTGCTCCTCTTCAAACCTCCACAAACCCTTTCGAACGTCCAACGACCACTTCACACGCACTAAAAACTTCACCAAACACCGAAACTTGTACTCTCCGAGGGTGACGGAAATGGAAATCGAGCCGCGGTTCGCACCTGTTTCAAAGACCGAGGATAACAGTCTGATCCGCGAGTCTCGCGCCAACTGTCACGATTGGTAAACAGCCAGACTTTCGTCCTGGCGCGTGTCCTGCATGAAGGACGCATCGCTCGCGCGTACTCGCGAGCAACGATCCTCTTTGGTCGCGTGCCGACTGTGAACTGAGGCCAGCCATGCCTCGGGCTGTTGCTTATACGCGGATCCAGTCAGCGTGTACCTGCGTGACGCGGCTATGCTCGGGCAAATATTGGGATTTTTGCCGCACTCGCCAGCTGATAAGCGAGTGGGGAGCCCTAGACAGTGGTACCAGTTGTTCTACGTGGTTGGCTGCTTGGATTTTTCCAGCCCGCCAGCGGTTACAGGGTTTTGAGGTTAGGTCCACGAGCTTCGGTCCCAGAGGGGTTCAGAGGAGGTTCCGATGTGGAAAATTGGTCAGACTTTGGGTCGTTGCGAGTCGTCCATGTATCGGAGATTGATACCTTCTGTAGGATTTTTGAGTTTAACGGCAAGGTGTTGGGGAGCGTCAGGGGAAGGTGTGAATCGATTTAGACAGGGTATTGTTAATTGGTGAGTAGCCTGTTTAGAGAACACCATTTGGAGAACCTTGTGAATTTTAATATATGTATGTGTATTCGTTGAGAAGTTAGTATTATTATTTTTAATATAGTATAATATATTTTACTATTACGTATAATTCATATGCTATAATGTTTCATATTAAAGATAGTAATATTAAGTTCTTAACGAACTGACGAAGTAAATATGTAATTTAATATAAATATAGAATAAACTAAATATAATAATAATATATAAACTATAAATAAAATATAAACTAAATAAATGAATATAATATTAATATAAAATAAACTTTATATTTTATTAAATGATATTATATTGTATTAAAAAAATAATTCATATAGTTAAATTAATGTAATGTCAATTTGGGATTGCTGGATTGTGTAATTATTTTGTAACTTAATTTGTGGTTATGAGATTTTATTTCAGGATTGGTGTCTTTGGTATAAATTAGATTTATGATTTTAGGATCTTAGAATTTTATTTGGTGATTGATATCTTTGATGCAACTAGATTTGAGGTTTTAGAATTTTGTTTACAGATTTAGTAAAGTATTTTAGGGAATTTAATTTATTTTCAATGAAAAAGTTCTTTTGCAATTCATTTCCATCTTTAGTGAGTGAAGTGAGATTTATGATTATTGGATTTTATGGTTATTTTATAATTATCGAATTTTATTGGACATGTATCTTCTGAAATATTCTGACGAATTTTTGTAATTTATTCATACGTTTTGAAATTATCTATTGCAATTTAACTGATAAAGGATTTTTATGCTCACATATATTTTTTGCAAATAATGTAAATTTTAATTAAACTGTGACACATAATAATCAATTGCTTCATGCAATCAAAGAACGTTCATTACGCTTCGCGTATTTTCTCGTCCAAATTGTAATTACTGGATTTTATAATTTTATAATTGAATTTTATTATGATACTCTGACGAAGCTTTAAATTAAAAGAGAAAAAGAATGAAAGAGAACCTAATCTTTATTTACGTTGAAATTAAGCCACGAATTGTATTAATGAATGATTGGAGATTTTATTTATTCATCGTGCAAATATCTATTGCGAACTGATAATTCTTGGATTTTATAATTATTTTATAATTGATTTTGAGATTATTGAATTTCATTGAGGATTTGGATTTTCTGTATCTTTTGCATTCCATGTTTAGTAAAAAGGATTTATTAAAAAGTTAATTTCTATTCGATTTGATTTTCAGAAATTAATGAAATAATGAATTCGATTAATAAATTCTTTAAAAGCTCCGATGATCATGAGATATTTCGAGCAAAATCTTTCTATTTCAAGAAGTTATCCAAGTATTTGCAAATGTAATAATATACAGCAACCAGTCTAAGGAACAAACAAAAGGTGACAGAACTGCGTATTTCGTTTCAATTTGCCTTGCTTTGAGCCAAATTTGCCTTTTTGTATAAGCTTTGTATAAGCATACTGAAAAGAATTTATCTCACCTCGTTAATTAATTTATTAATTAATTTAAGAACTTATTTCACACTGCACAAACATAGTGATGTCACGTTACTCGATGAAGCATAAATGTTTGTTGAATATAGCAATGATTAAAAGTTGTCAACAGTCGTCCCAAACATATTTCAATAAATGATTTATTTTGATATACATTATTTTAATAACGAATAAATATAAAAAAGTTCCCCTTTTAATTCACTACTTTGTCATATTTAGTTACGTAAGCAAGTTAAAAGTTCATTTAAACTAACGTGGTTTATGAAATTTCTTTTTGAGGTTAGGTTAATTGGGCTCCTGATTGAATTATGCTACGTTTGGCTTTAAGGATTACTTATGTGCAGAAGACATTTTAAATACCATATAAAATAAGATATCTTAAATTTTACTTTCTTAATGTTTTATAAAACTTTTCATAATACGCTAAATATATATTTGATAAATGTAAGATTAAGAAATATTTATCCTGTATTTGTTTGGTAATTAAATTTGCATAGAGAAGAGTTTAGATAGATAGAATACTAAAACATTTAATATTCTGTAATTTATATTACATCCTTTCTAATTTGATACATATCTTTTGAGATACTATATGCAAGTTAACTTAGATAGTAGAAATTACAAATCTTAAGTAATTGCCTTGAGAAGACCTTTGAATAACTATTAATAGTAATAGTATATTAAATAAAATAGTATAGTAATAACTATTAAAATTAATTTATTCAAATTAATTTTAATAAAATTAAAACTAAAGAATTAACCTCGTCTGAAATATAAGCTTCTATATTCATATAACTAGCTGAAGAAATTTCAGAAAACTTACCATGTGATCAATTTTCCTAATTTCTACTATGGGACTGGGAAAAATAAATTTTCAACGAATAAAATATTCTAATTTTTTAATCAGTTTAAGATGAAAATTATATTAATTATTTTAATTGTTGCCCTACGGAACAAATTCATAAAGAGCTATAGAATTTTTTAAATAAATTATTTTTGAAATGAACTATTCAGAAATTTTATTTTTGGAAGAAAAATTGTAAAAATTATACAAAGTTTGGCCTTAAGATTATTAATCTGAAGAAATAAGGTTAAAGAGCTACCAGATCGTAAACTATCTAATCAGGAGCATAACACGATAAGTATCCAGTTTGTTTGCCGATTGTTTTAAAACATTAAACATAACAATCATAGATAAGAGAATCTTTCCAATGCAAATGATGCATTTTTTTCGTGCAACGAATCTAGGTCATTTTATTTGCTCGATATCCGGTTTATTTAACCATCGTTTGTTTACGTTACCTTCGATATTCGCTTCATGCGTTGCATTTGGAAACCAATTCGTTTTCATATGTCTTCCTTTTCAACAGGTAATCCAGTGTCTTTGTTATTTATCTTTGTAGCTTGCATTTACGCGGTTCTCGCGTTCTCTTGTTATACTCGTGTTAATTCTGCTAATAAAGTCACGTTTTAAATATTGATCCTAAAAACAAGCTATTTACTCCTGGCTCATAAGTCCAATGTTATTAACATTCGTTAATTACGCGATCTTTTATTTTCATGGTTTAATTGCCTTTTGAATTTTATGCTCGATGTTATGTTATACTTTACAGCAAGATACAGCCATTTTATGCTTCTTTATGTTACTTTATTTTGACATTTATTTATAGACACGTTTTCGTAACTTTGATGAAAATTTTTTACATCTTAAATTCAACAAGGAAAGGAATTAATTTGATGCACATTTAGACAGGACGATTTGAAAAGAATATTTAGGAAAGTTCGAAGAAATTAGAGTAATATCGGAGGGAAGGATGAACATGAACAGGTGTCTTTTCAAGAATGCTGTGAACCATGTAAATTATCAAAATGTCGAAAAATATTTATCATTTGTATTCCATTTCAAAATTATTTCTTTCGTGAGCAACTTAGTATGGTTTCCAAATTCTTAAGATACTCGAAATCATATGGAAATTATTTTAATTTACCAATCGAAATTTTTAAAACTTACAGATACCTATATTTCTTTTTTCCCTTTTTTTCTTATAAATTTTATTTCACAATTTTGAGAATACATATGAAAATGAATTGAGAAATAGCAACAAATCAACCAATACTGTTTAAGAACATCATTCCTATGTTTTAAAATATTACATCATACTTTCACTAGATAGAATCGCCATTTTACCGAATAGACTACTAGCGCCACGCAAGATGATGGCACTACCCATAAGCGAAACCATTGAATCATACAAAAATACTTCTATATCGTTCTCGTTTTCAGAATTTCACAATTATTTATATATAAATTAGCATAATAATTAGAATTATAAGTCATATAATTTATACCAATAATAACTACTCATATTAAATATATACATATGAGTTTGTACAATCTTTATTAATAATTACACACACATGAATTAGTATAGTCTACAATGTAATTAGCATTGTATAATATGATGTAGTATACTTTATAGTGTGAAATGTAATGTAAGCAATGTCCAATGTAATACAGTAAAGTACATAATACAATGTATACCATAGAAATTTGTTTTATAATTTTTGTATAATTTTTCAACTAGGCGTCACATTTTTTCTTAAGCGATATTTTTTCCTAGACATTGTTTTGGCGAAAAGAGTTGAGATACCCTGTATGCTATACTAATTCATATTACACTAAAGTAATTACTATATTAGTATTATTAGTATTATTTATAGTATACATATATTAAGTGGAATTGTGGCCTAACGACAACATTCGAGAATATATTATTCTACTTGATACTGTATTAAAATAGATACACATCGTTCTGAAGAAGCCACGAGTGTTCTTTTACACCACTGTTCCAACTTGTTGGCTACTCATTTAATCCAGCCAGGTACACTTAAAACAGCACAGGTTTAATAGTGAACGACCAACTTCTCGCGTTTCATTTGCTGTAAATCTGAGAACTCTGCATGAAACGCGACGTTGAAGAAGTTGCTTGTCTCACGAAGGGACATCAAGAAGATATTCCTATGGGACAAGTTTCTTACGTGGGACCATTCGTTAGTAGTTTCACGACGGGCGTCGTCGTGCGAATCAAGCAACTTCCAACTTTATACTTTCGAAGCGAAAATAAAAGCGAAACTCCACAGCAGCGGGAGTAATGACTGCGATACTTTCCAGCTCGCGAAATAAGTGGATCGACGATGCTGAGTGAGAAAAAAACAGTTTATGGGGAGGGTCAGTGGAAGAGAAAAAAGTTGTCTTTAAGAGAAAAAGTTTGTGAATAAAGGAGACGCTTTTTTCCAAGCTCATCTGGGATTTGTAAAGCAAAAAGGTGCGATATTTCTATCAAAAATGAGATAAATGTCAGAAAATGGTGATCTTTCAAAGAAATTCTAGAAACTGGAGTTACGAGGATTTTGCAAACGGATCATTCGAAAATGTTAAACATGGAAAATTTGAGAAAACATGATTACTGAGAATTTTGGAAAAATAATTATCCAAAAAGTTCCTAATAATGTTTTAAAAAATTATTATTTAAAAATATAAATAAGAGTCATGCAAATTTACAAGGAAATTATTATTTTTAAGGTTAGGAGAAGTATGACTGTACAAAGGAAAACACCGTAATACTAGGAATACGATTCATGGATAATTGCAGGTAATAATTTTCTCAGGATAAGAAACAGCAAGAAGATAATTATTCTCGATATCAGCAAGAAATTATGCAAAATGTACAAATATGCACACTGCTTCAAGCAAGAAATAATAAGAATAACAAATGGAAAATCTGCAGAAATAAAACTAAAATCAAGAATTATGTGAAACAGTAGAAAATTAATTTTCCGAAAGAAATAATTCTTTAAGATCAAGAATATACATCATATAAAACTTGAAAAGGAATTATATTTTTTAACACAAGACACAAAAGAATGGGAAGGAATTAATTTTCTCAAAACAGGGTTGAAAATTTAAAATAAATTCTAACTGAAGTTTCATTATAAACGAAATTCCCGATACAATTCTTAAAAAGAAAAGGAGAAAGAGAAAGAGAGAAAATAAATTAATCTCGTGTCATGAAGGAGTAAGAGAATTCAAGTAATAAATCAGCTTTGTTGTTACACTATCGACTAGTATGGTTGTTCAAACAATAGCAAAGCTATCTCTGACAAACAAAAGCGAAGCTTTCGGAAATTCGTGGAAAAATTGAAAGCTCTGACGTCAAAGAATTTTCTGTAAGGAGGAACAACTGTGTAATTTACGTCCCACACGTTGAACTAGTTGACACGAATTGGCACAAGCCATAAACTTAAATGCATCAATGAAGATTGTGGCAATTCCTCTGAATAGAGATCTCAGAGCAGTTCACGCTCCGCTAGATTCATGATTGTTCGCGAAAAATGGGATCAAAGTTCCACTAGTCACTCGATCTTGTCGAGTGACAATTCTTAGTTGCCCCTACGAACCTAGTTTTCATTGATTTTTGTCCAATTAAAACTGTTTTCTTGACAAGCACCGAGGACATACTTCTTCGACATTTTTTTCCTCTCTAACTGACAATTATTCTAAAGATTTAATTCCTTTTATTCGTTCTTTTAAAATAATTCTTTGCTCTTGGAAATTTTATTAAGCTCCTCTCCTTCTTTTTCCTTGACTACAATTTGTTATGATGACGAACTTAAAATTTTGGATAAATTCAAATTTTAATATTGGTCCAGAATATACTCCTTATTTTCGTGATTAAATTATCCTAATTTGGAGCCAAAGTATATTGTCACTCTTCAATGATAAAAACTTCTAATTAATTCTACGTAATTATATAATTTGATGAAAATTCTATTGCAGACCTATTGTTATCATAAACTAAAAATCAACGTATAATTATATAACATTGCACAACAATGTAAAATCGTCACCTCGACAATTGCTTCCTTAAGAGCTACAACCTTACTCCTTTTTCCTAGGAATCTTTAATCTTCATCTTAGGTTTCGAATACTGTTAGAAGAAATCGTTTGAAGTTTCAGTTAACCTCTCCAGAGGGCAACACTTTCCGGCTACCTTGAAAACGAACACGGTGAACAGTAAATGAAAACGTTGTGATTACAGTAAAGGAATCTTGAAAAGAAGAGTCGAAGTAGCGATCACGAGGAAAATAAACGTGTTACGCTTGCCTAATTGCACGCTGCGGAAAATCCTTGTCCCGGCATTACGAAATTCATTACACAACCTCGTATGCCGTGCTCCCGGAGACCTTTTATTAGTTAATAACACAAGAATTATGTGAACGGTCTCATTGTTGTTCAACGGAAGAAGAAATCTTTTTTTAAACTCGAGGAAACACAAACTTCCTGTTATTTTGATATTCTACATCAATCTTTTGTAGGTTAGGTTAGGTTATGTTAGATCTGTTCTCGTGGACAGTATGAATAATATTTTCAGAAGAATACATTTTTGATACAATCTTTTATTCATCCCACAATTTTGCACGTGGCATGTTAAAAATTTTTATTCTTGCTTTTATTAAACAGTAGTTTGTATTTTTAATTTTATTAGTCTTTTTGTGAGGTTAGAATTAACCAGACAATTGGTATAACTTTGTAATTAGCATAACATAGTCAATACTTTTCCCTCTAAGCTATCATGTAATTTTATAAAATTTTATTGGTTCTCAATGAAGTTAAGAAAATATTTTTTAAAAGGATATTAAATTTCTGGAATATTTTGCAATATCTTCAGTCAAATATTATTAAATAATTTTTAAAATAACATTTCAGATAGACAGAATTAAAAAACGTTTTAAATAATTATTCTAAATCTATTTTGATACACTTTTGAATTTCCAAAATTAATTTGGCAAATCTATAAATATCGTTTCTGCAAACACTAGTCAAACTCACTCAAACGTTATACACTTTCCAATATTCGAAGCTTTATTAGAAAAGTTGGTATTACTGAATTAAATTCTTATCTGAATTTGAACACACGAGAGCTCCTCTTCAAACATTAATTCCTCTCAAACATTCATTGCCAATATACAACGGCATATTGCAAAACTTAATGTTACCGAATTAATATGAATACCTAATTCAGTGAGAAATTTTGAATGAAAACATTAGTGTGATGAAAATAAGAAAGTAAATGAGCTTTCCCTGACATGCAAGAGGCTATTTCCTACTTTGTTTAATCTGAAGAAGCTATGGGAAGGATGAAGGAAAAGTGCAGGAAGATTTCCAACATGGCCAGGAAATCGTGAAAGCCGAGGAGTTTCCATCACTACTGTGAAAAATCGATAGCGACAGCGTTTACAAGCGGCCACGCATAACTACCAAAAATAACGAGACGTTATGGCGGTCGTAAATCCTAACTTTCACGTATATCACTGCTGCCACGAACTCTGTAAACCTCCCTGTACGAATCGTACGAAATTTTAGAAGGTTGCTCGCACACCTCACGTTATAGGGTTTACATTAGGCCAACATGAGGATCTGTTGTGTCTCGTTTACAAATTTTGTCTGGTGAAGTTTAATGTTGCTCTAGATAGAGATTTCTGCTGTTATAGTTACTTTATTTATATGCATATGTTGAAGTTGCTACACGTGAGCTACATTGTTTACAGACTTTATGGTTGTAAACATTATTCTGTTATGATTGGAAGGTCCAAAGAATAAATTTCCATGATATTCTGTGAGAAAGGTATCAACATCTAGTGACATTTTATGTGACCAAAGTTTGGCTTACTCTGAATACCTTTTGATTGAAATTCATGAAGTAGGGTAGTTTTATGCATTTTGTTAGGTATATATTATTGCCTTAGACATATATTTTATTATATCTTGAAAATTTAGTTGATGGAATTTAATGGTACGCTATAAAAGGTATGAAAATTTAGTGATATGATATATAAATGAGTTTTTGAACGCTATAAAAACTCTTCAATTGACTTTTGAGGCTATAAGAACTGCAAGTTTTGTGTTGGCATATTTTACTATACACATGTATATCTGAAAATACAGTTAAAGATCTCTAATTGTTTCTTTATAAGTAAATGCTTAGACCTAATGCTCAACAAGGTTAACTTCTACGTTATTATGAATATGTAACTGATAATACGTAGTTACTTGAACATTTAATTTCTGAAACATGGAAATAACATTTTAAAGCATTAGATAATAAAATTTAATGACATTATGTAAAAATATGCCTCAGCCTTGAGGTTGTTTTTAGTTAGATTTAATGTTTATGAAAATAATTTCACATCATATTGAAGGTTCATGTTTTGAGATATGAAGAAATATCTGTAATTTAAACATTTCATTCTTCTAGAAATATAACTGTGATTGTGCTTTGTAATTCTAATAACTTCATTCCAGGAATATTCTATAATTGTAGTTCTTGGATTGACTAAAATAGAATACTCCATTTCCTTAGCAGTACTTGTTGACTATTTCTTAGCAATTATATATTACTATATATTAATCACACTTCACAAGAGTAATCTCTGTTGATTTTTCTATAATATTGCCTTCAGACACTAATTTGTTTCATTATACTTGAAAATCTAATCATCTTGATAGATATAAAACATTGCTATCCAGTGCTTGTTAATGTAGGTCAACGAAAAATAATTATATTGAATTTCAAAATAAATAGAACCTGATTTCTGTGGATAAATTAATAGTTTAACAATTTGATAACAGGGATTAAATTCTAGGGAATTTTCAGCCGCAATAAGAACGAGGCAATTGTTCCTATCTTCTATTTGCCCTACACTCAAAATAGATCTGTGTTTCACAGTTCTGATAATTCATCGAATTTAATGTTCTGTTTACAATAGAGTCTCGTAACGAGTTGCAATCTTTTAAACTATAATCTTGACACGGAAGCGTGATAAAATCGCTTTGATAGACAGAAGATCCAAAGAAAAATATCGAAATTCTCACCTCTGGATCGAGATAAAATCACTTTTGTAGATCTTCTCTACCTTGAACCATTTAATCTAGTATCATTTAATTAGTATCATTTTAGTATCGATACTAAAATTCTGAAAATAAATTATCACAAATAAATTATAATTATTTTGAAAAAAATCACAAAAAATTTATAATTTAAAAATTCAGCAATATTTATATTTCATAATTTTCTAAATTTCTTAATTTTTTAAAATAATTTCTATCATTTTTTATATACGCTTGTCACTCTTGCTACTTTTTCATTAAAAATCTAAGAATTTGCAAAAAGTTGGCGTGTAATTTCACCGCAGATGTAATTTCCACGAGTACTACGTATCTGTTTGCAATTGCTTTCGACGTTTGTTTGTTTGCTCACGACATATATCGCTTCACGATCCACTGGACGTGTATGCACTCGCAAATTCGATGAAATACATGTTCGTTCGTCGATTTCTCCTGTTTCCTGTCACCGGGTTACATGTTATCAGATATGTCTCGAAGCACGAGTAATACAATCACAAATTGTAAATTACGCTGAATAGCATAGAGAATATTTCGAGCAGGGAATATTTTTGTAACCTCATTTATTTCATGTTATTTTGAGAGTGGAAATTTTGTGTGAATGATTATAGCGAATAATTGACACGAGTCTAAGTAAGAATCAGCGATGGGGGGAAGAGTTTAGTATTTGAGGTTAGGGTATTTTTATATAGTTACAGGGGAAATGAGTATTGCAATAATATTGCAATAATTTTTTCTTTCAAGCATGATTTATTTTAGTTCTTATGTTGATATGTTGTTTTGTATATAGTGCTATATATATGAATACATAAGTAAATTATATTTTTCCAGAATTGATAAATTTGCGAAGACTAATTAATAGCTTTTTAAATTTGATATCTATTATTACAATTACTACTACAACAACACCAATAGTTTATTTATATAATAAATTTAATTACATATGTGAATGATAATGATAAATTTAAAGTATTAAAAAAAGTATTAAAGTATTTAAAAATATCTTTTTAAAATAGAAGTAAAATTTTTATTCTTTAATTGCAAAATAATTGTATACTTTTAAAACATTTTTAAAATAATTTAAATGCTTCGTTAATAATGATATGAAGGTAAATATACATTTTATTAAAGAAACAGAAGAGCAATACCGAAGTCTCGTTTGTTTAATTTTCTGTTGGCTATAGAACTATAATACATAGCTCGCAATAAATCCTATCTGTAGTCATTGGCGACCTAATTTTAAAGGCATAATCGAGCTTTCCATTCAGCTCGCTTAATGGAAAATTATATTGACAGTGGACGAGCCACACCTACGACCATTCAGCCTGAATCTAGGCTGTGGATCCTTCTCCTTCGTGAAATTGCCCATCGATTAATTTTGAATCTATTTTCCCGCCTTCGACTTTTCCCTCGTGTTAATCCTCCAATTTTGAAAAACATTAATTTTCCAATAAAAATCTCTACACTGTAACAAAATATTAGAATATTATTATTCTACAAATATTTCTTCTCGCAATTTCCTCTTGGTCATAAAATTTTTATCGTATGCACATGAAAATTTACATCGATCAGATATTCTTCCACGAATATTATGAAACATAGCAACTTTGAAATAAAATTCTTTACGTATTATTCAACGTATTACTATTTTACCAATATTTCTTTTTGGTAATAAAATTTTTTAGATATGAGTATTACCTTTAATATTAGTTATTAATATATCGATTATTTATTTTTCCACGAACATCGTGAAACATTTCATAACATTTATTCTCAGTTTTTAATGTCGTGTGATAAATTTCATTATTTCGTATCAGTGATTATTTAGTTACTTCTCGCAAAACAATATTTCTCCACGATCTTTCAATTTTCACCTCGAATAAACATTGTACATATTTTTCACATTTCTCTTCCCTAGCGTTTTCATTGTTTCCGTTTTATTCCTCGGTGCCAGTCGTAAACCTTGTTTTACAATATTCCTCACCTCGATCATTCTGATACTATTTTTATCTCATAAACTGAAGAAAAAGCGTGAAATAACAAATAATTATAGCTCTTTTTTAAAACAAAATTCACAAATTTTCATACTTCTTTTTCCCCTCAAATTTTGGCAAAATTACATTTTCATTTCATTTCTTCGTTTAATGGTTTTCAGTGTTTCCATTGGATCGGAATTTCCATCCGACGAGGAAGAAAAATAATTTCGATCATTCTTTCTGTGAGATTAAAAACCGATCAGAAATCGCGGGAACTTTGAAAGGTCGGGGTGAAAGCTCGTTATCGATCACGAAAGGGGCTGGCGTGCCACGCGGTTGTTAAAGGTGTTTATCACCTACACGCTCTTCAGGGTCGCCAGATTTGTGTCAAGAACTCGTTCCTCCAGTGGCGATATGTGAAACTCGTGAAAAAACTCGTCGATCAGAGGAAGGCATAGAGAAGGAAGAATTCACGTGCGAAGTCTTCTTCAAGGGCACAGCACCTCTATGTGTCGTCAGCAGCGCCCTCTTCCCTGAAGATCTCACCACCAGTTTCTCGTGTTGTTTCGTTGAGAACAATTAACTAATATTCCATTAGTTAATTTTTCGAATGTCTATTTGATTAATGTTTCTTCTTTCAATCTTAATTTATTTGCAACTACTGTTTTGCAATAGTCGTGAAATACTATAGATCATTACGTTGGTTGTCATATGGCTTCTTTAAATTCCAATTAATTTTTCTAATTCTTCAATGAAATTTCAATTCTTCTGATTTTTGAAAATAATATGCACAACTTTATAGTTTTACAATTTTGTACACAACTTTAGAATCTTTTATTTTATATCAATTCCCTCCACAAAAATTCACAAAAATATACCGAATATCCAAAAAAGAAAAAGAAAATACTTGAATTAACAATTTTCCTTATGAAATTCTTAACTTAAAATTGTAGGAATGCAATACAACAGAAAATAAAAGTCTATGTAGGAATTCAGTCTCATTTGTATTCAGTAATAAAATGGAATTTAAATTTGCAATGCATTGCATACTCACAATTGTATCAGATACTCAAAACTTCTCAAGTCAGTATCCAAAACAATAAAAGTACTTAACCTAAGTACTCGATATACACCTTCACACAAGGTACCTAACCTAAAATCCATTTCACTCGGCACGAGTACTACTAAAAACAGCGATCCAAAGGAAAGTAACTAACACGATCAAGATACTTAATAGAACGACAATATACAAGGTACAAATTTTCCTTCCTTTGCCTCAGCAAAGCAACAACTCGACCTTTAGATGCTAATGGATTCCCGTCGTGCGGTTGGTAAGCGGCACCGTGCTGTGCATCGATTACATTAGCATTAGCATTAGGGCAGTAAGTGGATCGGATTTAATAAACCCCGCTGGATATAATCTTAAAGGGGTATTACGCGGGCCCAGCTTATTTCCAACAGGCTGCTCGCGCAAGGGTGCGCAGCGATCGTAGGATTATTTCGACCTCTACACATTTCGATTTTCCTCTTCACATGTGATTAAACGGCCGGCCGCCAGAGCGCGTTAATGTCAGGTCTAGTGAATTTTAAATGGCGAGATTGAAGAAATTGCATAGGGAGTTGCCGTTTACTGTCAATGAAGTTCCAAACTTTTTAAATAATCAGTTTAAACAGTTTTAAATAGTTTCTACATTTTAGGAGTTACTGTAACATTCTTGGTAATATTTGTATTATCAAATTGGATCAGTTCATGCAGAGAATCAATGAATTCTTCGATAAAATAAAAGAAGGAAAGAATTTCTGGTATATTTTACTTGAAAGATATTTTCATATTTAATTAAGTTGATACAGATATTGACCGAATGATAGTTCTTTAAATTAGTGGCTCACAAAATTTGAGGGACTTTTTTCAATTTCAAAAAATACTGAAATGGTAAAAGAAATTTGGTAATCAATGCTGAGGAGAGGGAAATTATTTGATAAGAGTAATTAGTGTGGAGTATAAGATACTTCATGGGATATTTAGTGATTATCTTTAAATACTTTCAATATGTGGTCAGAATTTTTATAACTCAAAATATTTTACTTCAATAGTTTTATAAAATATGCTCGAATACTTTAAGAACAATAATTTTCGAAAAAATTTTATCTAAACATTTTTAATTGAACATTTTATGAATTTTTCTATTTATCTAAACATTTTTAATTGAACATTTTATGAATTTTTCTATTTATCTAAACATTTTTAATTGAACATTTTATGAATTTTTCTATTTATCTAAACATTTTTAATTGAACATTTTATGAATTTTTCTATTTATCTAAACATTTTTAATTGAACATTTTATGAATCTTTCTACTTGAATTTTGAAAGACTGTAACGAAAGAATTACTCAATTCCTAGAATCTGATAATTCACCAAATAACAACGTCAAAAAGTGTATGAAATTCTAATTATCCATATAATATAACAATAATATTTACTCATTATAATTCGTAATAGTAATCTCATTCAAGCTCGTCATTATAGCATTTTATATCTCTACTAGTACCAACATGAGAAATCTATATTTTTGACCAGTAAGTCCTCAAGCTCGGAGCTTCAGTCTACAACCAAAAGATCGACTCACCTTCTGTTACGATCGACGTAGTATCGACGCGAATGTCGTCGTAGACGATGTCTACGTCTGTCTACGTAAGATGCGAGACCAACTGACGTGGTTTCCTTAGAATTTCGCCTCGAATCGCCTCGTTCACGAGTATCTTTCACCGATGAGGGTCGTCTGGAGATTTGTTCCTGATCTTGCCGCTCCTGCGACCTGCTCATCATCCAAACGAAGAACAAAAAGGCGATCATCGTCGCGTCTTCGATCATCGCCCTTGTTCCAACTCATCGATCAAGGACATCGATCTTACATTGTTTTCCTCTCAGTTTCCGGAATCACTTTTTACTTCCATTACGTTCACTATCACTCACACAAGTTGTTTTCAACATATTTGCAGTTTCTCGGTGTTCTTGTTTTAATAACGTTCATCTTTTCATTTCATTTCCAAAAAGTTCAAAACGTTTTGAAAGAATGTTATATGATTGATTAATAAGGATTGTAATAATCTGAGGTGGGTGGTTAGTTTTGAGTTCTTTGTAGCATGGTTTCAGATTTTACAGATATGTGAGGAAGATTGGTGGATATTGTCTGTCACGAAAAATTGGAAACTGTTTAACTTAATCAAGTAATTAAAGTAGCTTCCTTTTTATTCAAAATCAATGTTTTGAATTTCTATTTTTAATTGGTCTGTAATTAAAAATTTAAGTAATAAATATTTCTGATATTTCTTTTGAATATCAAACAGAGGATTTTAGAATAGAGAATTTAGTTTGTTAAGATAAATTATTTAATATCTTATATAATTATATTCAATTAATTAAATTACATTTCGTCATGATTTAAAGAATATCTTTTTTAATTTGTACGTAATTAAAAAGATTAATAGTTATTATAAGTATCAATGTTTCATTTTCTAAAATATCCTGGGAATTGTTACTATCTGTTATTAAAAATAGGTTTAAAATTAATTTCTAAATTCGGAATTACGTGAAGTTACAAAGCAGCTGAACGATCTTTCCCATTTCCCTGCAATTTAGAGGAATCTCTTGGAGACTATCGATTCTACACGCGGAACTCGGCGAAATAGAAGAATGAATTTTACAAGTTGCGATTTACTCTTCAAGTTTGCCTTCGACAAACTCATATCGAACTATTTTCTCTCTGCACCGAAAGTTAACATCCTTCCGTTCGATTCTCGGTGACAAATGTTTGCCCAGTGACATCGCTTTCGTTTCCACAAAAATTCTTCTCCCATCGAATACCAGAGATCGTGAAATTCTCTTTTCGAGGGTCCTTTATAAAGTTCAATTCTTTTCCTTCTTTTCTCTATTAAAAATGTTCAAATAAAAATAGAAATTTTTTATTCTACTTTTTGTTATACATATAAGTGATTTTATTCATCTAAATTAATCAATACGTACTTCTTTACCTTCTTTTTTTGAATTAATCGAGGTAAGAGATTTTAGAAATTATGTTACTTAACTTTTCTTCTATTAATTCGTTCTTTTTAAATTGTTTCATATTTTATTATCTGCAAATATAATTTTTATTCTCATTCATATTTTTTATTTCTTAAAATAAAATTGCATTCTACTTCTGTTCACATATTTATATTTTTCCTTTAATTTAATTATTTAACAATTTTATGTTATTGTACCATTGTTATAGTAGTTTAACTATCGTATTATTCTTTGTTAAATATTGACTAGAAATAATTTTGAGTGATAAAGTATTATAGTAATAAAATATTGTGTACTACAAAATAAGAAACTATAATTGTCTCATGAACTGTAACTGTCTAACAAGCTCCATAATGACTCGTACTTATTTTTCTGAAATTCATTGGAATGGTCTTGGTGCAGTCCCATTATGGCGGACGAATTAATTAATTCTGAACGTTGGTCGTTATACAACCAGGAAGACGGAGCCTCGAATTAATGGAGAAGGTCCACGACAGGAAAATATATTTTCCAAATAATCGGCTGACATGCAACGATGCAACCGCCCCGCAGTGAACAGTCCCGCGAAATTGCAGATTTTAATGAACTTTTGTTACGGGGCAGACTTGTCGAGTGTACTCTGGTAAAATACTTGTAATTAAAGAAATATCCTCTCCGCTAGGCCCTGTATAAAATTTAGTGTAGAGTAATTATTATGTAATCGCTTCTACTAATATTTATTCTATTGTTAATTTTCCTTTTTCCTAATTACAGCTTCAAAGATCAATTAAAAATTTAATTTTTAATAATTTACGATAGAAAGCAAGCAAAATATTTGTAGAACTTATAATTATATGAATATCCAAAGAAGATTAGATATATACCTAAACAAACGATTTTATTACTAATTACACAATAATTTATTATAGTAAATTAAATTTTAAAGAATTTACAGTCTCCTTTTTTAGGTTGGTACACTTTACAATTATCATAAGTATAGATTAGTTAAATTAACTTCAAATATTCTATTCTAACCTAAACTGATAGTTAATTTTAATTTCTAAATTTCATTGAGGTTGGAACGAACTTTCTGCTATGAATAATGAAAAGAATTTTGAAAAGATTTTATTTCATTTTTTAGAAATCAAACTCTATTACAATTAAAGTAGCAGAGAAGGATAACGGTAGGAATAACGACTTGGCTAGGGGAATCAGGCCAGTCTGGTTCTGGGGACACTATCGACAACTTGATAACGTGAGACGCCGATCCATTATTCACTAGATTTAGAACAAGAGTCGCTCGATATTATTCAAGAACAATATTTATTGTTCGTTGACTGACGACAGCAACGGGAACCTATATCCCGCTTGAGATTCTTTTTTTTCATTCTGTTTATTGAAAAACGTAGGAAAGCGAGAAGGATATGTGTTTCTGATCGACGATTCTCTACCTGCTGGGCACTGTTTCAATACTGAATCAGCTGACAGGGTAACATTTAAATTCATGTCACTGGAACGTTGTCTTTGAATTGACTAAGAAGAACAGTGAAGAGTAAAATGGAATAGTACAGGTTATATTCCATAGGATGGTAGAAGAGAATAATAAAGTAGTAGAAAGTTAAAGTTAAAAGTTGAAAGTTGAAAGATGAAAGTAGAATCAAGTAATAGGGGAGTAGTAGAACAGAATAATAGAAACTATAACAGATGGGAAGAATACAATAATAATGAAAATCAAAATACAGTTCTAGAACTTAGTAAAGGTAGAATAAGAGAAGTAAAGTTGTACGATGGAATCATATAGTGTAATATACAATAGAAAGTTAAACTAAGAATGAAATAATGGGGAAAACTCTTACATGATTTAATAAAGTGCCTATATTAGTAGAATAATTTAAAGTGAAGCGGTGTAACATAGAATAGATTAAATTATGCAATATGAGGTATAGGATAATAGAACAAAGTAGTAACAGCCACACCAAGACAGTAAAGTATAAATCTCTAGAATAAACTAATGCAGTATAATCTACTAAAAATAAAGTATGGTAATGAAGAATACAGTATAAAAAACTAGATTAGCAAAGACTATAATACAATGTAAATTAGTAAGAACTATGATACAAGAATGTCAAATATAAGACAATATAGAGTATACAATAATAGACCAAAACTTTATGAAATATAATAGTAAAAATTAATTCTTTAAAATATAGTACTGAAGAGTGCAATGAAATAAAATAGTAGAGAAAATCCTGGAACACAAAGTAGAACATAGTAGTAAAAGAACAAAACAAACAGTAGGATAGTATGAAATACAACACAGTACTAAAAAATAAAATAGAGTAGAGAATAACAGTAAACAGTACAGTACAGTACAGCATAGTACAGTAGGTTAGAATAACATGAAATGCCAGAGACCATAATGTAGTCTAATATATTAAAGTCCAATTGCAATGCATTCTGCGCACTGAATAAAATTGTAACATTTGAATTATAATGAATTATGTGAATTACACATAGTAAAGTAACCACATCAAAATTAGTAATAGTGTAGAGATACAATATTACTAAAATACTATAAACATTATTAAAACTAAAACAAATTCCTATTCATGAAAGAAATAAGAAAGAAGAAAAATATTCCCAGGAATATTATTCAAGCTCTAGCAAAATAAAATCCCTTTTCTCGCAGAAGACTATAGATCTCGATCTGGCGGATGAATAATTTAGCCAGATCTAGGCGTTTGTGCAGGATACAGGCTGATCCTTGTATATTGGCCTACACAATAGGAATGTCACCGCCCGTGACATTTCTCCCGCGCTATTATTAACAAGACTCCCACGAACAAGCATCTGACTCCCTCAACGAAGTCGATTACATACTCAAAAATGGTTCCCGGTTGATCTTTAGCTCATGGGAGACGAAATTTTGACAAAGAAGAATAGTATCTACGAAACAATAGCGTTTGCTTAAATAATTTCATTTTTCCACAAAAGTGGACCTTTGTTTCGAAATTTACAAAATATGAAAATATCAAAAAAATATAATTCTGCTTAAGAAAATGTTATCTTCGAAATGTTCAGTAAAATATTAAGCAATATATTTAGAAAGAATTGTCTAATTTCTTGGAATAATTTGTAAATAAAATAGCTGTCGTTACATTAATAAAACATTCTGTGGCCCAACAGGCAGGACAACATAACCAAGTCAATTCAAACTCTAACTAGTTCTCAGCGAGTTGATTCAGAGATTAATAAAGCTATTATTCTTCTCCTAGTAACACACAAACAAAACTAAAACAAAAACACTAGTCTAAATTTGCATTTATTCTTTTTATTATCATATATTTTTATTTCCATTGTTGTATTTCAATCTGTAAGAGCCTATTTCATTTCCAAATAAACGTACATTTTCTGCCTCGAAGATATCTGAATCAGATTGTTCGACACTGTTCAATTTTATGCAATTTTCAATTATGTTGTACGATACACGAATACATTCCTAACAGGGTCTGTTAAAAAGGTACACAATCGTTGCTATGCAATCGACATGAAGTTTAACGAACATAACCTAATCCAAATCCTGTGTAGCACTTCCATTTTTACTCTGACCTAACCTTAACCTTTCTCGCAACACTTCTAACCTAATTCATTCGCAACCTAACCTAAATTCTACGCAAGAAACGACTGCAAAATGCGACGAAAATTATGAGATTCACAGTAACCTACTTATTTCCAAATTTTCCCTATAAATGGAATGCGCCATCTTTAAAATCATCCAACATCCCAAGAACAAAGAACATCAATCTTCCACTCTAAGAGACATTCGCGAAATCCTTCGATTCTCGTTTTCCTCTCATTCAATCCCCGTCCAATTGTCGTCGATCAGTCGTCGACGATTAAATCGCGTGCAGCACGCGGTTCTTTCAAATTAGCCCCGCCATCGACGAAGATTCTTTGTTCGAGGCTGAACGAATCGCGACTCGATCGCTAAATATTGACCGTAAGTATCCGTGCAAACGGCGCGTAATCTCGTGACGTCACCCTTTGCCAAGAGTTCCACGTCGACTAGGATCTCAGACGAGTATTAATATTTGTGAAGCACTTGCCTGGCCAGGGAATTAATTTTTTTCGGATGTTTCGCGAGATCGTCGGATGGAGAAACTTGCAACTTCGAAGATCTCAATTTTTTTGGAAGTGGAGATTCGCCGTTTAATCTGGCTAGTCCAGTGTTGGGTGTTATTCGAACAACGAACAATCGATTAAATTTCACTTGTTGCTCGACCTTCATTGTTTCTTGATTGTTTGTTGTTCTAAAAGAAAATTAATTATTCTAATGGATAATACGAGATTATTACTATGTCATTATATGGATTATTCATAGACCAAAGTGTTCTCTACTTTATTAAAATTTTTTAAAATATTAAGAAACATGATTGATGTTGAATTTCTTATATGCGAAATAAATGTTTATTTTTCGTTATTTTCAAATTAATCGATTTAAGGAATTAATTACCCATATATATCTAATAATTTTACATTTTACTGCTATGTAATATGTAATAATGTAATGTACCCCATAAAATACTATATATAATAATATAGTATGTTATTGCGATATATTATTATAATATATATTACAATAAACGAATGTCACTATATTGAACAGTAGTTACAATTGTTTATCACAATTCCCTAGGCCTAAATCCTAAAATAATGATGATCCTATTGAGATGTCACTCTTGTAATAACAGTGACAATACACGAATAGTGTGATGGGATTATGCGGAGCGAGTCAGGAGTGTTTGATAGAACGATGGATATGCGAATGAAGGATACTTATTAAGTGTTAGAGTATGTGAGAGTGGAGTGTTTGGATCGAGTACTTGAGATTATCGTATGAACAAGGGTGCATGCCTACTCAAGGTTTTAAATGTCTTCTAGGAATTGCATAAATTTAACAGAATTTTAAAAGGGTACTATGCATATATTTAAATATATGACTAACAATAAATATTTGACAAACTATCCGTAAACTAGCAGAGATTTAATTTTTAAGAAAAACTTGCCTGAATAAATAAAATTTATTACTTGAAATAGTCTTAAGCCAGTACTTGTATGGCGAAATTAATACTAGAATTACTAATATATAATATAAATTTAAATATAGTACAGAAATAATATTAATTGAAGTCGTACGAAGATGGTAAATAAATGTATATAATTACGTTTCAGCCTCAACGAAAGTCAATATTAATTTTACTCAAAGCAGCTGTATGTTATTAATAAATATGTAATTAATATGTTATTAATAAATATATAAAAACCAAAATTCTGAAATTATTCATTTTACGTATTTTTAATTACATTTTAGTAGCTTCAGTATTAACCATAATTATAAATAACCAATAAAATGAATACTAATTGAAAGTCATTTTTATTTTCCAAAATGTGGTAACTGTTCAACGTAAGAAATCTAGATATTTAAATTATAATTTTGTAAACTGTAGACATCCCTATTTTACGTTCCAGCAATTCTACTTTTTAATCAACAAAGGAGTTTATAGTTAATAAGAAGGAACACGTACATTTTAATCAGCTTATTGCATTATTAAGGGTTTAGGTGGTTTTTTCAACAGAGCATGGAACTTGCGATTAAACAAGGAAAAAATGAGATTACTCCAGTCCCTCTATTAGAATCTGTTAATTATTAAAAAACTGCTTCGGTGGTTGTTAATTAACATTGGAGTTTATAATTCATTTAATTAATTATACTACTGAGATGTAGAAATTACTACAAAAGAAGTTTGAAGTATCTTTGACAATCTATATAAAATTCAACTGAGTATTCAGCAAAGTAGATCATGAAGATGATTTATGAAGACTCATGAAGCCACCCCATGGACGTATTATAGCTGTTACATAATTATTTAAAAAATTCTAGTTTTACAAAAATACTTTGTCTCCAAATTTTTATTAAATTTTTGTTACAAACATCCTAATTTGCAAATTTCTCAACTGTAACTTATATGAATTTTCAAATATCAAACATTTCACTACATTGTCTTTGACAATAAGTATGACAGTAATGGATCCCATAATTAAACAGGAAAGAAAAATTAAATAGATTATTTTTTATTAAATAAAAAGAAGCTTAATTGTAAAAATGAGCAATTCATTTTAGACATAAATAAAAAATTTAAATTCTTCATTTATTTCTTCACAATTATGGAGAAAAGGAAATACTACAAGGAAGTATAGTAATCGATTTTACTATATTCTGTTCTACAAGGGACACTATTGACTGAACAATAGGAACATAGCTATCAAGACAAAGAAATATATACTCTTACAAATATTTCCATCGAAGAACAGTCGATCAAAGAAGAAAATGAAAATATCAAAACCATCGAATAGTAGAAGAATCAAATTTAGGGGAAAAATTCTGCCTCACCAAAGAAACACATTTTTCGACTAATTTTCCCAATAAAGTACACATGAAAGGCGGTCAAAGTACAACCATATTCTAATTTACAGCTATTCACTAGGAATTTCCAATTTTTCCTTTCAAACTTCCTCTGTACAAAAATGCTCAAATTTCCTTTACAATTTCAGCATCTCTTGATTCGGTCGATTAGGGCCTAAACAAACTATGCGGTGGGAAACGTTTCGAAATTAAAAATTTTATTTCAAGAAGAAAAAAGTTAGAAAAGAAAATAACGTCACCGTAGTGGCGTCAGTGGAGTGCAAAGGGTTAATTTTCTCAGACCCGAAATGCCCCACACTCGCAAATTCCTCTGTAATATTCACCCACACGCTTCAATCCACGTCGGTTCCTCGGTAACTTCCATGCTTCATCTCCACCTATGCAAACTCCCCTGTGATTTGCTTAAAAAAGCAGTCGCCCTCGAGTGCATTGCTCGTAACTTCCCTCCACTCCACCCCAAAATTCTCTTCATACCCAGTGCATAAGCGAGAAACGGTGGTCAACTCCGACAGGGATTTTTCAATGGGATCCTCGATATCCTACGCGATCGATGGAATCCATTACGAGAATTGAAATTCCACGCTCAACAAGTATCGGGGCTGGGGCACGGGCCGGGTGTCTAGCATGGAAGACTATCGTCAGGCGTTTTCTCGATTCGTGAACGGGTTATCGATTCCAGGGGCAGGCTGGATCGATCTAGTTCTCCGCGGTTCACTGGGTGGATAGAGCGGAACGGGAAGAACTGGGACGGTGAAAAAATGAAACGGATGGGCACTAAAGGTTCTTCTTTTGCGACGAGGATAGCGATATGATGTGAATTCGAATGAGTAAAGGTGATAATGGCTTGAAATTTAGAGATCTTGCGTTAATTTAATTTTTCATCCAATTTCGTAGCTAGGGATTTTTTGACTAGGGATTTGTTCTTTCGAGGAATAAAAGGATGATTCCAGTGATACTTTGTGATTCTCTAAATGGAATTTTTAAGTGTATAAGGGAATGTTAATATATTTAAAATTATATATTAAACAGTACATTGCAAATTATTGTAAATAATTATATAATGTGAAAAGTATATATTGAAAATTACTATAAATTGTATTGTAAATTATTATATATCGTAAACTATTGTAAACTATGTGGTACAGCGAATATTGTAAATTATTCTAAACTATATTATATGTGGACGTTGTAAATTATTTTAAACTATATTATATTGCGAATATTGTAAATCAGAAAATTTTGAAGCGTTGAGTAACGAAGAAATAGAGTTTTATAAACAGAATTTTGTTCGTTACTTTTATTGATTGGAGAAAATTGGAATTTGTTGTTGGTTCTTTATTTAGATCCGCGAACTAATAATTGCTATAAATAGGCGAGGTATTTTAAAGGTTGCTCTTGCGGAACGTGGTGGAATGGAAAACAGAATTGGCGGAACGATGTGAATTTAAATGGATGGAGGGTGGTGGTAGATTGAATTTTCGAAGCATCTCGTTTTTCGTTGGACACTTGATCTCGACGGTCCTGGGCCTCTGTCCATTCAAGCAATGGGATGATTTTAAGTGATTTATTCCTACTGATTTTTTCCCTTTTTATTATTGGAAAACATAAGCTGTGGGATATAGGAGAATAAAAATACAGAATAAATTGAAAAATAATTCAATACAAGAGAATTTGAAAAATATCGTACAGTATAGGATTCAAAAATTTTATATACTGAAGAATGTTAAAAATGTTAGAACTGAATTTGTTAAAAACTGAATTTAAAAACTCTATAACTAGATTTTTCTCTATCCATGAGAATAGAAAGTCATAATTTTGACAGTTTCTTGTTCGAAAATTTTATAAATAATTGGTGAATTTTAGTTCCTTTCGAGGGATTAGATAAAGTGAAAAACAGGGATAGTAGTATGGTGTGAATTTAAATTGATGGAAAGGATGGTAAATTGAACCGTTGATCTCGATGGCAGGTATCTTTGCCTTTTTGAGTAGTAAAACCCATAGTTTTAGATGAATTTTTAAAATCTTCTTTTTCCAATATAGGGCAAATTCATAAATAGTGTTAATAATACTGAGAGGCAATAAAATTAAAAGATTTGAATAAGGAATAATGTCAAAATAATTAATCTTTGTGATTAATGCTTTCCTATGGATTGATAAATTCATTATATAACTTCTAAATTAATAACAAATTTCACGTTATAATAAATTTTAATATCACAGGGAATTAGAAGCTTAAATACTGACCGTGAATTAATATCTTTCCAAGTGACACAAAAGAGTAATATATTTCAAATATGAAAGGCTATAATACAAGTGTAATAACTGCAAAACTATGAGAAATATCTACCAAAGAATAAAATATTTTCCTAAATATAAAATGGAGAAATTTATACAGAAGGAAGTTATTAACATTACTTATTATCGATATTAATATTAACTCTCCCATTCCAAAATTATTAAATAATCACAAATATTTGTCAGCAATTTGTCCACGTATTGCATGACAAATAGTACTCTCACTGGTCTCGTACTAATATTTTGACATTTACAAACGCACGAGAATTGTTTATGAATTAGATAATATCTGTTTTCGATATTCCATAATGTAATTAGCTATTGTATTTTATAATTCTCGGTATCTAACTACACAATTAGAAGTGGAGATTAAAATAATAGAGAAATAACAGAGCAATATTTTAAATTAAGTTAAATGCAAAAAGGAACAAAGCAGTATATGGTTTTAAAATTACCAATTTCGTTTTAACATAATATTTCACTTCTTCGAAAAATAAAGAATCAAGTTTTAAAATAGAAGAGCAGTATTATTAGAAGAAATATTTAAGAACAAAATACAGGTGTGTCTTTGTACAATTATCAGTTGCCTCTCCATACTATATTACTCTTTTTCTAAATATAAAAATTCTTAAAAACCCAAATTCTAAAATAAAGATGAGTATTGTGAAATAAAATATTTTAAGAGAGAGAAAAAAAGAAAAAACACAGATGTGCTTCTCTAAAATTCTCAATTTTGTTTTTTACTTTCTCAAGTATTTCTCTTTCTCAAAACACGAAAATAAAAATTCTTATAAGCCAAAACTCTGGAAGCAAAGCAGCTTCATTAAATACAATATTAAAAATAAAAAAAATACAGGTGTTTTACAGATATAAATTTCCTTTTTACATATTAGTTTCTTTTCTTGAAAGCAAAAATTCACCCAAACCTAAATTTTAAGTTGACAAATCAGTATTATTAAAATAAACATAGAAAGAAAAAGGCACAAGTATGTCCTTTTGGAATTATTTTTCATGTGTGAATATTACAATATTTTTCTCTTTCAAAGAGTAATGTTTCTCACGGAACATATATTATATTTAAACTTTACATTTCCAAATTCCTTATCCAATATTTTTTTCGCTTCTTCTCTACTGTAAAAATATTTTCATCTTACTCGATTTGAAATCTGACAGGAACTAGAAAAATTAATTTTATAGCCTATCGTGAGAATGTGTCTCTACGAAGCATAAGTGGTGTTATTTCGTCATCAATTGCAAATTCGTCTCCCTGACCAATGGTGTAACCGACACCGTACCGGTGCTGAATTTTCAACGAACTTAACGAGCGTTTGATAAAACGACTACCTAGTGGCCACGACCTTCCACTCTCGTTCACGTGAACCACACTCTAGTGAAATTAACGTGAGCTTGATAAACATCCGATCAAACCGCGAACTGTCAATACGCTTGCAAATTTACGAGCAGAAACGAGGATTTGTTGATCGGTTACGATGTTACGTGGAAGATTTTCAGAAAAGCGTTAAGAAGAAAAGCATATACCTGTGATAATACGTGCTTAGATTTAAGAAAATCGCAAGGGAATTCTTGTACTTATTTTTTAAATTCAGAAAAATGATTTAAGTGTGCTTAGAATTTTAAATGAGACTTTTGTCAAGAATTTTATGTTGTTGGTGAAATATTTCATTAAATATTAGAATGTTAAGTAAACAAATGTCTAAATGATTATTTGTACTCTGATTTGACAAATAGAAGGAAGAATTTAGTACACTTTTTGTCAAGTTTGGCACAGTGTCTGCAAATGCTTTGTATTGCCAGTAAAATATTTTATTTGTATCACAGAAATATATTAACGAGAAAAGGCAAGTATCAAAATGGTAGTTCACGTGCTGACTTTAAAAAAAGTAAGAGAATTTTCGTGCCAATTTTTGACATTTTGTAATATGATTTAAATGAATTTTGAATTGTAATTTAAATTTTCGTTGAGAATTTGTATTACTGATGAAATATTTTAATCATATCGTACTAAAATGTTAATGAAAAAAGCAAATATCGAAATGTTAATTTGTATATCAGTTTGGACAATGAGAACCTTTGTTCCCATTGTTTACATTTTGTAAAGTGATTGAAGTGTGCTTTAAAGTAATATCAATCTTTTTGTTGAGAGTTGTATATCATTAATGAAATATTTTATGGTCTCTCTTGTATTATTTATTGCGTGATTGAAACATTAATAAAAAAGGTAAATGACCAAATGGTAATTTATATCTCGATTTGAAAAACGATAAAAGAATTTTTATCTCACTTACTTTTTATTTGGAAAAGTGATTTAAAAGTGGTTTGGATTAACAGTGAAATTTTTGTTGGAAATTTTAATATAATATTTCATCGATTGTAAAAGCTTTCATGAAGAAGCAACTGTCAAAATGGTAATTTATGTTTCGATTTAAAAAATGAATAATAATTTGATTTCTATTCTTAATAAAGTGATTTTACGTGTTTCGTGCGACAATAAAATTTCTTTTTGAGACTCTTATTTGGTTTATATTTTATTACTCCTGTTTCAAAGAAATTAAATATTATTTTTCATGTCTTGAGTCATAGTTAATATTTTTCTTTTTAAATTGGTACTTCTAATCAAATACTTTATCGTATGCATTTAATTATTTAAAGTTTCGTTAGCATAGAATAATTATCCTTGTCTCTCAAAGCACTCACTATATTATAGTGATCATTAAAAAATAATCTATCATCTGAAAATGATTTTCTTTGTCACAAGAATTCCAATAATATCATTTTAAAAACTCTAAGACAATTATACACGCAAAACTATCGCAACATGAATTCTGCATTCAACCAGAGATCTAAAAATATTGTAAACAACATTATACACGTGACTTTTCCTTTATTTTCCATTCTTTCATCAGAAAGTCATCAAAATGTACGAGGAAAGGAAAGAAAAAGAGGAAGTATTCTAGTCGGGTGAAATCAGCGTTGATGAAAGTGTTAATTGCACATTAAATTTTCATTACTCCACTTGGCTTTATTACCATGCTTATTATATGCATGCGTCTAAACGCGAATTTCAATTCCGCCAGCGATAGTGCAGTAGCCGTCTTGTTTGTCACGACAGCAATTTTTTCTCCTTTTCTGTAATCATTTACTCGTACCATAATTAAGAAAAAGGACGAAAGAGGAATATTTAAAGAGCAAAGGAATTCGACGCTATCGTCCTTCTCTGCACTGTGGCAAATTACCAGAGCGAAAGTAAACGCAAAAATTGATTCAAACTACGAAGAATTTTTCGCTGCAGTCCTTTTTATGACATCTGGTCATCGAGTTGTTACGCAATGTTCTCGTTTCACAAATTGAAGACAAACTCAATATTCATCGCGAACAACTGTCTCAACACACGTTTTACTAATACCGTTTCATTCAAATCACTTGTTTAGTATTGTTATTTAACTGTTTAGATTCTTTTCTAATCACGAAGTTTCATTTTTCTTGTCACTATCTTTTTTTATTCAATTAATTTATTAATTACTGTACTAGGGAGGGAGGGGGAGAAATTTGAATAAAATTTAGAACTTAGGATTTAATGGGAGAAATTTGAGAAATTAAAATACAGTGAAAGATTACAGTGGGAAAAAAGGAAAAATGTGCACGAAATTAATTAACACACAAATAACATATAGAAAGTATTTAGAAATATAGATAAAGAAATTACAAAATAAAAAATTTAGCAGCATTAATGGTTTATAAAATTATTTTTAATTAATGATACAAGTAGGTACTCGAATACAAAATTCGGTATTAAAATTAATTGTTCGTGTCGATTAAAATTGTAAATAAATATCGAAATTTACATTAAAGAAATAGGAAAGGAAGAAATTTAAAGAAGTTCTCATACCCACAAATTATTCTGTGATTATTACTAAATTAAAAAATTAATTCTCTACTAAACTCGATTATTTATCCAAAAATGTTTTAAAAAAATTGAAAAAATGATTAAAATCCTCTTTAAAGGGTGCAAAAGAGTTTCCCAAATATTCGTTCACAGAAAATAGACAAGAGATAATTTTCCGAATTGTTCAATACCGACAGTCAAAAAAGGAGGAACTGGAAAAATGGAAATTCGTATTTAAATGTAGGTAAATCGAAAATAAACAGGATTTTCACGAATAAAGAATTGATCAGTGAAGGAATCTTGACAGGCGGAGTAAAATTCGTTGGGAGGCGCGAAGGGTAAGAAAATGTGTAAAAAATTCACAGTTCACAGAATTGCAGTATGTCAATTGTCAATGGAGCGCGAGCGTCAACAATTGAAATGGTAGACGACGGAAATCGCGAGAACACGTTTCACGACCGCACCAACACGTGAATCGAGGCGAACTAAGCGCACGACACGCGCTCGCGATCACGCGACGCTGGGCGCCGCGACGCAACCTCCGGCGCAAGCACACGCGCCTCTTGTTGCACGCCCGCCGCCGGAAACCAAGCTTATCTTTCTCCTCTCGACTTCCTACGATCCCACGAACAAGCGTTCTACTTTGTGGCAATCGATTGTTGGAACTTTTATTAATTTTTACCAATCTCTTATGCTATCTGAAATAGGCGATAGCGTGTTTGGAAATTCGACTACTTCTCCTATCTATATTGCTGTGAATTAATAGGTGACAGTGGAGGTACTGCTTCCACCTTTTTATTATTTTTAATGGTATTTTTAAATTTTATTATTTATTATTATTATTGTTATATTACTGGATTTCATATTAGTAATTAATGTTTTACTTTTAGTATTTTATTACTTTATTACTATTTCATATTAGCAATTATTACTATTTTATTATTCTATTATTATTTCTTATTAGTAATTAATTTTTACTTTTATTATTTTATTACTATTTTTAATATTCTTTTATTATCTCTCTTAGTAGATTTAATATTTTTAGTTTTATTATTTTAACCTGGTTAATACCTTTTTCTCTGAATTATTATTTCTAGTATTTCTATTATTTTTATTTCTATTCTGAATCACTATTTTTCGTTTTGGAATTAATTTTCGATTTACTATGCACGTCAACTAAATAATTTTCTATTTTCATTTATTTTTCTACGTAAAATAGAGCTTTTCAATGGTAAATTTTGTCGAGATCTTTTTATATTAGTACTTAATTTATTACTCTTATCTTGTTATATATTGTTTTATTATTTTATTACTATTTTTGATATTCTTTTATTATCTCTCTTAGTAGATTCAATATTTTTATTTTTATTATTTTAACCTTGTTAATACTTTTTTCTTTGAATTATTATTTCCAGTATTTCTATTATTTTTATTTCCACTTGGAAATATATAATATTTCTAATATTATTTTATTTCAATCGAATTAATTTTCGTCTTATTATGTACGTCAACTAAATAATTTTCTGTTTTCATTTATTTTTCTACGTAAAATAGAGCTTTTCGATGGTAAATTTTGTCGAGATCTTCCTATATTCTTATAATTCCCTGTTCCTTCCTTTTTGAATATCGTTAGTTACATGATTGACGAAATTTTAATAACAATTTTCAGTAACTACAACCGGATATTTTATATTAAATATCGTACGAGGCCACGTGACGACTGACAGTAAAATTTAGGAGAAGCATGCATTTCTGTTAAAAGAATTTCCTACGTACATGTGACAATATTAAATTTTTGTCTCGCTTTTAGTATTTGTCATCGTTTGTTAAATTTTGTCGATGCAATGACGCGAATAGCAATTCTACAGGCGTCACAATTTTTCCTGAAACTAAGCATTCCTAAATATTCGTTTACTGAAATAAAGGAGAAATACTTGCATCCCATAAAAGCAGATAAATATCATTTGAACTCGATCAATTATTCATTTCCATACGCGACATCACTTCATGGAAATACTTTCCTCGAAAATTAAAGTCGATTTATTTAAAATAGAAGTACGATCCTTCAAACAATTATTATAACAATTTAGGAAAAACAAGCACTTTAAATAATTATAATCCTCTAATTTAATGTGCAACAAACTTTTAAAAACCATTGTTCACATTACACTGAAATTTTTCATTCAACAATTTTGGAAAATTTTCTGAATACCACTATTATTATTAATAGTAATAACAATAATAATTTTTCTCTCGTTATTGTTACTTATATTACTTATTAAATTTCCAATAAAAATGAAAATTATTCTATCCTATTAATTTCCTGTATTATAATTTATTCGCAATATCTACCATCATTTCCATTATTAATTTCACTCGTGATTCCCAAATACACCATAATCATAGTATGATAACATTACCATTGATCGTCACGACACGACTATGCTCATTCACGATTTTTCCGCTCGCGAAAAATATTCGACGATATTCGTCATTGCACTTTCACGAGCAAAAGGAATTTCGAGATGCAACGTTCGCAAAGTAATCGTTGAAAAATGCAACGGAAGCTCGAGGTGCAAAAATTCGACGCAAAACTGGGTAACTGTTGCACGATGGAGGAACGTCGCGGGGCGAACGGAAAGAGGATACGTTTGCACGTTCGACAGATCGTAATGTCTGGTCGATTTCGAAACGAAAGTATATAAAGTGCTTAGATCAATCTGCGTTTCGAGCCGCTGTCGACGCGAGGACAAACTAAGAGGTGGCTCGAAACGGAACTGCTGAAAATCCGTCAGCGGGTGCGAGAAGGAAAGAAATCGATTGTCTTGCGATATCTTCGCGCGCTTTAAATGCGAGTGGCCATGACCGTGCCGGTGACTCAGAGAGCCCGGGTTTTAAAACAGCCCCGCTTTATTTCCGAGTATCGATGACTATTGTGGCTATTATCGTAGCTATTGTGTGTTTATGCTTTGCCTCCATATTCTGCATTAATAGAATATTAATATTTATTAACGATAAATGTGCGTTCGTTATTAACATTTAACGACACGATAACGTGATTCGTGTTTATCACTGGGTATAAATTAAATTCAACGTTCCACGTGGTATAACTGTTCATTAGTTGTGTGATTGTATACGTGACTAACCTCTTGTCATAGTGAAGCCTCGGGAGAAACCGTGTACCGAATATAATGAATTTTTGAAGTAATTTTAATGGAATTTTGTAGCTGGTATTATGAATATACGTGCGTTCAATGTATTAAATTTGAGAGATATCTGATACAGTTATTATATTACAAATTGCATTTTTATATAATTTATTTGTATAGTGAGTCTAGAATTTTGATGTAGTATTAATTTAGACCTTGATG
The DNA here is from genome assembly GCF_001483705.2 of Eufriesea mexicana. NCBI lineage: Eukaryota > Metazoa > Arthropoda > Insecta > Hymenoptera > Apidae > Eufriesea > Eufriesea mexicana. The sequence continues at coordinate 1,703,239 of NW_016909634.1, forward strand.
TGTACTATTTATACATTATTTTAATAACCTCGATATAGGTTGTTTGATATCTGGTATACTGTGAAATTGTTTAATAAATAATAAATGATCTATGTAGTATTATAATATTTGGTGTAATGAATATAGTGAATACTGCAATTAATTTAGAATGATATGATGGGTCTATAATTTGTGAGCCCAAAATTTCATATTTTATTCATTTCACATTTCAGTTCCTAACCTAGAAATTTAACATATGGACTTAAAACTGTAACACAGATCTTATGGGATGTAGTATAATACTTTTTACATTATAGTACTTTCCATAGAGCAATGTTATTATGCAGTATAGTAATACACTGTACTGTATAATTTGTAATAATATTTTATACAGTGAACCAAGATTTTGGAAAAATAATAATATCTACTATACCGTGTGTGAATTCAATTCTGTCATTGTTATATAAAATAGAAAAGATTAACTATTCAAAAGCTATCGTATTTTGTATATCAAGTCTTCGTGCAAGATTTCAATGACATATTTAAAATCAAATTTTGAGGATAAAATAAGACATTCAATGCCATAGCAATATCATACTGGCATAGTGAAACATCGTTTTACGAGCAACTTCGACAATTATTCCTGGCCATCTATCGATTCATGGGCATCTTTAGAACATGCCAACGTCTACAAATCTCTCAACAAAATTGTATTTTTACGTTTCGTGTCACGATAAGATAGAAGAATCGATAATTTCAATGCAGTCCCTCTTTTCCTACTTTAAACAACTTTTACTCTATATCTCGTAGCAATAGTTTCAATTTATTTTCTCGCTCATCACCTGTCACCCATTAATTTATTATTTTTCATTAACAATATAAAATATAATTATAAGCCATGACACGAAATTAAAATTAACGAAAGTGAATAATAAATTGAAATTTATATAATTCTTTAATTTAATAATTTATCACGTACCGGATTTAAAAGTTATGCGTTAAATTACATATTAAATAAATTTTGATTTTTAATCACGTATATTCTACTATTTTTCAGCATAAATGAATTCCAAATAAATATTCAACTACAGCATTTTTAATAACATTGAACACAGCCCTCCAAGGCAGAAGACATACTTTTAATTATATTTGCCCCAGTCAAGAGCGCAGTTTTTCATTCGTGAATTAACGAGTCAAGGTAGCTGTGGTTTGCTCGTGTCACACACAACCGATTCTTTTTTCGTAGCCAGTCACACGATGTCTCGTGTGTGTGCAAATCAGATTTGATTGCGGTCGACGATAGTTTGGCAAACATAGTTTGGCATACGAGCGCTTGTTCCGTTCGTGCATTACGCTCGAGGAACGCTAGAAAACGGATTTGATACCTTTTTTCTTTTTACTCTAGTCTGATCTGAATCACGGGGAAGTTGTAATTGAATGAAATAGAAATTAAAAATCGGAGACTGAAATTTTTGAATTATAACGAGCTGTAAAAAAATTTACAGATTTCGTTACGTTGAAATTAGGACAATACAAATTTAAAGAGGTTAGTATGTGTAGGCTTACTACTCTAGAGGTATCAAGTATTCGAAATCTGAGAGCTTTCGAAAGAGAAAATTTAAAATATCGAAAATTTTGAAATTGGAAATTTGGATGTTCAAAAATTGAGAAAACATAGATTCAGAATTAATATTAATATAATTATAGATATAGAATTTTTAAAACTGGAATTACGCCATTAGAGGCTCTAAACAGATAAAAATTAAAGATTCTTTGAAACTAAAAATTTGAAGAATTCAAGACTTGAAAATTTAAAATTTGTATAGTCAGAAAATAGAAAGATAAAGATTTTTATGATTTTGGCAGGTTTAAAACATCACAATAAAATTTGGGACAAAAAACAAATTTACAAATTTCAAGGCTTTTAAAATTGTAAAATCAAGAATTGGAAAATATAGAAATTTTAGTTATTTCCTGCTAAGAATTTTGTTCAATTTAAAGACTTAAATATTAAAATTTTGATAATATCAAAGGGGAAGTTCTGAAATTTTCTCATTAAGACTTTCGAAGCAGGAAAAATCAAATATTTGAAGATTTTAAAGTGAAGATCGTCGAAAGTTTGAAAGCACGAAAGTACACAAATTTGAAAATTTGTTTAATTTAAAAACGACCGTGGAAGATAAAAAGTTCTTAAATTTCAATACTCTGAAGCCTATGGAATCGAACGTTATAAAATGTAAAAATTCGAAAAAGCTTTTAAGCTTCCTTGTCCTGAAAGAAAATTTAAATATTTAACATATTCCAAGGCTATATTCTATCAAGTTATACACAAATACCTTCTCCAACACAGACACAAAATAATTTCTCACCGTTACTGCAGCCTTACGTAAATTTTCAATAACCACGTGGCAGCAATTGGATATACGATAAAATTGCAACAGCGACTTACCTGGAACAGAAAGAATTAGTCGTATTATTAATAACGTCCTCATACATAAACATGAATGAACATTAACAGTGCTACATTCGTATACTCTTTGCAAAAAGTTTCAACGTATTGCAAAAAGATTTCAACTGACAAAATGACCCCCAAAAATAATATATTACTCCCATAAAAATGTCAAAACTTTAAAAAATTTTCCAAAATACCTAAATTCCTCGCTTATCCTCGTAATGTCAGCACTGTTAAGTCTTCGAAACACGAAAGACATTCCTCGTGCAACTAGCCAATATTTCTCTAGCCAATATTTTTCTAGCCAGTGACAAGTGAAAAGAGTAAAGAATATCATGTGGTAAAAATAACGTAGTGTTTAATATTAATTATTGCGTGAGATTACAACTAATGAAAGGCACGAAATAAAAATGGAAAATCATGCACTGAGTGACTCGAGCATCGGCAAAGCAAAGTGTCGGCTCGAAAACGCCACAGGCCAGGAAGCGTGAATATTTTCAACTAACAGTGCCTTTTTATGAAATATTCATGCGTAGACATAAATAATCGAAGGAGCGATTCGTTCGTGCAAATGTTACGTTCATTATACAAGCTTTACGTCACGAATTATCATCGCGTTACCATTTTATTCCACGCCGTCGTATACATGTATCTTCGACGCTTTATCCCGCGCGCGCGCGCGCACGCACCCACACGCGCCCACGTGCACACACAGGCACACGTAGAACGCGTCCAACGTTTGAATAATAATATTTTAATGAAGGGAAATTGTGTCGCACGATCAACGTCACAACAGCTGACCGTGTCTTCCATTTTTCATTGCTCGAGCAATTTAGAGTGTTTTGCGTGATACAGTAGATAAATTGCTGTCACTTAATGGATAAATCGATAATTGTTAACTATCGAGGGAATCGTTCCGTTACTTAACGACGCTTCACGAAGAATCTTCGGTTGATAAAGCGGCAAAAATGTTGGGAAAAATTTGTATCAAAAATGGTAAAAAAAATAAAAATAAAAATAAAAGGAAAATAGCTTATGAAACGAAGTCTTTTAATTTAGTTTAAAGTTTTATTGAAAAGATGTTGCTTCTATCGGAATAAATAATCAACAAATTTGTAAGTTCAAACCGAGAGAAGTATATTGGATTTCATTGAAATGCTGTTTGAAGGAAAATTCCATTTTTATTGGATTCTAAGAAATTTCTATGTAGATTGAAATTTCCTGTTCACCAGAATTAGATTTTCATGGAGATTCCTCGCGATTTCTATTAGGATTTTCTACTGGAGAAATTTCGATGGTTATCGAATCGAACGAAACAATAATAACAAAAATAGTCCTGTTAAAGAAAAATTATTTTTCTATTAAAATGTATTTGAAAAAAATTTCTATTTTTATTGGATTCCTATTTAAAAAATGATGGAATATACTGAGGTTTCCTATTCATCAATAATTCAACTTTTGTTTGAGAATTCTCAAAATTTTTACTAGGAATCCCCACAAAGGGAGAGATTTGATTTTTGTCAAAATCAATGGACAGAAATTGCTTGAGCTTTTGAAACACTTTGTCTCTGCCAACAATTTGTCGAAAGAATTGCGCGTTATCGAACAAAGGATTACAATGGTGTCCCATAGCGTTGGTGAACGAGCGAACAAGGCAGCGCGACCTACATTTGCTGCACGCGAAACGATAAATCATAAGTTTCGACTTCGAGACCGACACGTTTTTTCTTAACTTGCTTGAAAATGAAACGCTGGTGTTAAGATAGAAAAACAATAGCGATTTTCTTACTTGTGAAATGCAAAAATGGTTCAAGCTACTGCAAGGTTAGCTAGAAAGTTTTTTAAAACATTATCGATTTAATTGTTAGATAAAGGTAAATGGAATTACAAGTACTAATGAAAGTGTCAGAATAGAGTAAGATGGAAAAATACTGAAACAGAAACATGCTTTTTTAAAACAAAATAGTGAAAACAGGCATGGAAATGTCTATAGGAACTTTTTGTGAATGTAATACTGTGTCGGTAAAGAACAATGATGAATTTTACTAGGATGATAAAGTAGGTGTGTAGGTAACGTTGATAAGGCAGATTCCTACGAAAAAATGTACCACTTGAGCATTACTAGGGCTTTTTTAACCATACTTTTCAATAAATAATCAACGTAAAATTACGTTATTATACAAATGTTTAAAGAAATAACTTTTAAATATAGTTTTTATTAATTGTTGAGATATTTTTAATGAATTTTCTAAAAAAAGCAATAACTCAATTATATGTCATTTTTTGGACAAGACTTTTGAAAACATAAAATCTTTCAACAAGAATTTTTAATCGTAATGTTTGAAAAGTAATTGGAATAATTAGTAAGTAATATCATTGAAGATTAGAAAAATTTCCTAGGTTAACGACTGTTAATCATGCGTATCCTTTCATGTGCATGGAAGTACAGGAGGTTTCTGAAATATAAATTCAGTCAAATTATTAAAATTCCCTAGATGAGTACGAAATTGTAAAAGTAGTTCTGTGTACTACAACAAGTGATGTTCCTAACAAAAGATCATAAATCTACTTTAACATGGAACAAACACATTATCTAAATGTCATTAACACAAAAATCCCAACACCCCAACAAATATCCCTAGACTAACATTCAGCAACGAATCAATCCCATGTAAAACAAACGACATACCTATTACAACATCAATCCGCTTTAATACTGAAGCAACACGTCACCCCAGGAAACAAAAAGCAACCCCGCGCCATCTATCAAAAGTCCCTAAATTCAACTAAACTTTTCCACGACCAAACCATCGACATAAAAGTCCTACCCCAAGAAACCCCATTGTCCATCAAGCCAAATCCTCGTCGTCAACAAAGCACTCTATGACTTCAAAATTCTACCCTCTCTTTTTTCAGCACCTAACCAAGTAACCAGACATAAGAGACAAATAAAAAAAAAAAATTCCTAAAATGCTCTTTACAAAGATCCTGTCCATTCCAATTTCCATATCACTTAGCCGAATTTCTCGACCAGTATAAAAATTCCCCAAGAATTACCTCAACACCTCTAATGGTCGTCTCGCTTTAACTTGTCCGCATTAACGTGTCATGGCACGTTCCATTTTTCTGATCGGATACGCCGGCCGGCCGCGCGTCAAGGAAGAGAAGTCGACGTGAGCAAGGCTGACGGATGAAAAAAGAAAAAAAAAAAAAAAAGAGCCCGGGGGGGGGGGATTCCCCAAGAATTACCTCAACACCTCTAATGGTCGTCTCGCTTTAACTTGTCCGCATTAACGTGTCATGGCACGTTCCATTTTTCTGATCGGATACGCCGGCCGGCCGCGCGTCAAGGAAGAGAAGTCGACGTGAGCAAGGCTGACGGATGAAAAAAGAAAAAAAAAAAAAAGCGAGCCAGGGGTCGGGGGTTAAGTGCTTGAAACAGAGGCTGCCATCCAACGGGCGCCGCGGAGGGGGGTGGAGGGGCGCTGCAGAGATTCCCCGATACGCACCTGGCCACGCGCATTTCAGGGCATCGATGACGTCAAGCTCGGGGGTGGAGGTTGTTGATTACGTCACTGGCCCCAGCCAACCTCCACCGCCACGGCATCGATCAGTTCGGCCGGTGGTGGGGGTCGGAGGCTGAGCTGGCCAGCGTGGTGGGGGAACCGAGTCGAGGAAATATCACTAATAGCCGGCTCCGCGGTCTATTAATTAAATTTTTGATTAGTCGACGATATTTCATACCTCCTCCCACCATTTCTCTCTCTCTCTCTTCCATTTTCTCCCCCTTTCTTTGTGTTCCATCGCCTCGTTTCTTCTTTCGGATTTTTGTCTTCTAGCAGGGAGTCGACACGGTTTTCGTGGTATTCCAAGTGCAGTTGCCAGGCAAAACTAGATTTTTGTTAACGAGTAATTATCTTTGTGCAGCCAATGGAGTCGTTGAGAGAATGGGAGGGGGTAGAGAAGTATTGATATTCGAGCACCTAGAATTACGTCATATGGTAAATGTGATTGGCTATTCCAAAAAATTCCGTTATATAAATCAATATTGTTCCAAAATTTTATTTCATTTCCACGAATCAGAGATAACGTACGCGAGATTTTTCGAGGAAATTTTTCCGAGAAACAATACGTGCTATGTGAACAGTCCCTGAGGACTTCAGAATAGCGTTCGACCGTAATTTTTGTTTTTCCCTTAAACGATTTCATCGAAAGAATTCGTTGTTGTGGAATACGAAACTTTTTAAGAGAATTGAAAAAGAAAATGGAGGATACATGATATATAGAAATTTCTGAGGCTTTCAGATAGCGTTTCATCGTGATTTTTCTTTTTTCCTCGTAAATCATTCGATCGAAATAGTTGGTCGGTGTGATATAAGAGATTTTTGAAACGAATTTTTTCCAGAAATAATACAGGGTGTCCGAGAAGTGTCTGTGGGTTCGAGAATAACATTCGATCGGGATTTTTTCCCAGTAAACGGTTCGATCGAACGAGTTGGTTGGCGAACAGTGACCCTGGAGACAAAGACGAGGGGAATGGAGGCTAAAAATTGAACGGAACTTTTTCAAATCGACTCGAATGGAGCAGGAGACGGGGCACTCTTCCGCCAACAGCGTCCCTTTTATTGACTTTTCTTCCTTCTATTTCAGCCGGCATTCGTTCGCAAAATTCGCGCGAGACCTGCCTGGGGAAGTCTCAACTTTTAACGGGTCCCTCGGTGATACAATTGTTCGTTGGCCTTGCGAAACGTTTCCAACTTCGTATCGCTATTAGCCGGTGCAAAAATGCCGGAATAAAATTTAATATCGCGAATAGTTAGCAACAAATTTAATAACGATGCGAGTAACTTCCTCGCAGTAATGCTTTACCGATTTTCTCAACTTTAAAATTCCATGAGATTGGATGTCTGACCAATATCGACCTTACTCCACTGTCGTCCTCTGTTACTTCAAATAAATGCAAATGCATAGGGGAAACGAATGTTTTGACCTATTTTTGCCCAAGAATGGAAGAAACTTTGATGTACCGAGAATATTCAAGGATAGTAAGAAATCGAGAAAATTGTAAATTAAAATAATACTGTTTCAGCGTGGAGATAAATCTCGAACTTCCAGAGATTTGAAATTATACTCTGAATTTCTCATATATTAATTTAGTTTCTATAGCATACAGTATTATTTGCATACAATTCTAGTCATTATTTACATTATTTTATATCAATATTCTAAATAATTTTACTCTCAATTTCTCATATATTAATTTAGTTTCTATAGCGTAGAGTATCATTTGCATACAATTCTAGTTATTATTTACATTATTTTATATCAATATTTCAAATAATTTTTGGTTTCAATGAGTTTCAGAAGAGTGCATCTCCTTGAATTCATTTGATTGTTTCGTGACTGGTAAAACGATACGTGAAAATTAAATAAAATAAGAATCCTATATATCTTTGTTTATAAAACATTTGTATCAAAAGTTAAAGGACGATAAATTCGATTAATTAATTTATTATTCACGAGTAATCGAATTTTCTTTTTTATATGCTATGCAAAATAATTTTCACCTATCACTGGGCTTCCAAGATCTACTATCGCGAGCAGGGCCGGAGAAAAATTCAAGAATGCCCCCGGTCTTCATTAATCCCGTTGCTTAATTAATTTCGCCGCAAGCATGTCAAGAGATAAACTCGACGCCCCACAAAAGTTCCAAAAGAACGCCAGAGAAAAAGCTGTACGCCTTAAATTGCGCGTAACAATCGATCCTCGAACCGTTCCACCCTATTCATCCTCGAAAACGTCAATTTCCGAGACCGTGAATCGCATCTTTTCAGCTCGCAGTTCGAAACATCTATTTCCCGTAAATATTCCAAACATTTCGGAAAAATATTCATCCAGAAAAACGTCAATTTCAACAAAAATATTTTTACAATTCCTATCTGCATACGAGTTTCTTTCGCAACTTGGAACAAAATTTTCCAAATTTTTTCCAAGCTTTGTCATCAAATAGAATTTCTTTTATTGAAAACATATTTTTAATTTTGTAATTTGGAAAATTTATAGAATTTACTTTTCGTAAAATTTTCTTAAATTTTGTTTAAATTATTATGGGATTTGAAAATTTTGTTTGCTTCACTGTTCTCATCGAAGAAATTTTTATTTAATACGTTGTATTGTCTGCCAATGTTTTAATTCCAGCTAAAATTTTTATTTCGCTACGAAAGGGTAGTAATCGCGCAAAAGGGGCTTCCAGGAAATTGTAATTAACTGACACCCTCTACATTAAAAGCTACCTAACTCTCTTTCTACCTCTCAAAACTGCTGTTTCTCATTTGATTCCTCGGTGCTGAATGAAAAATACCCATTTCCACCGCGGCTTGGGTTTTAAAAAGTCTAACCTGAGCGAATGAATCTCGAAAACGTAGGTGCCAGTTAAAACCTTTGAGCGAAACGAGCTGGTAAGTTCTCGCAATGAAAGAAAGGAAATTTATAACCGTTGCAATTTACGCGGGAAAAAGAGAAATTACAGACTACGAATTCCATATTGAGATTCTCGTTCAAATAGTTGAATTCGAAGATTGAAAAGGAGTAAAAAGGGATCCTCGTTAATTGAATTTAATCTCGACTATATTACATCTGCGAAGACTTTGATGAAAGGAAAATAGCGGAGAAATGATTTCTAGGAAAATAGTTCTGGGAAGAATTGGAATGTTAGCAGAACTGTGCGCGCGTTATACTTTCCCGTGCAACTGTTGTTTCACTTTAATCACAACGAACGCGAGAATATATAGGGTATCTCGAAGGTGACTATGCGTTTTGTGAAATAGCAGAAACTTTCGAGGAAAAGACATGTAATAAGATAAAACACATATTATTTTTACATTTAAATTATGATTAAAAGTCTCGTTCTAAAGATTTAACAATAAATTTTCGGGATTTTCCTCAGATAAGTGTATAAAAGAATGGAAATGTATTTTTGCAGGTACATTCGAGATGCAATGGAAGTGGAAAAAGATGTTAGGAGGAAGTTTTATAAAACAGATCCTTAGAGACTTATTCGCGACCTAAATAACTAGTTACTAGATGTAGTAAATAAATTCACGAGAAGAGGATCTCTGACCCTAGTAACTGTGTTACAGAAGTAGTTTAAAAGATTACATCTAAATTACTCAAAACAGCTGGCTACCTCGAGTTTTGTGACAACATTGACCACCGAAACGAAAGATTTAATAATTAAAACGTACACGTACAAACGTATATATTAAAACCTATTCGCATCCATGTATTTATTAAAAAATAGACGAATTTTGTATTTGATTAAAAGGTTAGAATTAAAAATGTTAGAATTAAAAACTTGACTTTCTAACACATCCAAAATTAGCTACTTAATTTTAAGACACCCTATATATTATATTTGTCATAAGTATATAAGTGTTACTATTTTTCTGATTATTGCAGATACGTACAAATTTTTGAAACAATAATTGCTTTACTTGATTATAAAAATTTAATGGGATTTACAGTTTTTATTTTTATTTTAACACCGAAGAATTTTTTTATCAAATTAATAATAATATTTTTAATAGGATAATGTTAACAATTTATCATAATTTTCAAAATATTTTTATTTATGTATGAAGATTAGTATGATTGAAATTTTTAATTAGAAAGTTAAATTCGAAGAAAAATATTTTAAAATGGAGAATAATAAAATTAAATTTCTGTTATAATAAGAAAAATAGTGGGAAAAAAAATGTACTCTATTCTTGTTAGGTATTTAGTGGAAAATGGAGTTGCAATAATTATAGAGGAATGATAAAGGTAATACAAGAGGGAAATTGCTGTCTGTGTACGTATGTTTCATTTTACACGTTCTATTCACTAGTTACAGGAAATGTCAAGGTTAAGAAGGAAACTTAGTACTCTGGCCACTTTTCATTAATGAGTTAAAAAGTTCTACGGTTTATTAAGAACCTTCATTTTTGCTTCTTCAAATTAAAACGTAGAACAAAGGAAATTTTAAATTCCAAAAGAAATTTACTCGATTTCTATGAATATCGAGTATCTTCCTAATTCTAGCACCTAGTAGACACAAGAGTGAGACGATTGGCTTTTCGGTATAAAAGCTTGAGCCAGCGAGTAATTTTCGTTGAAAGGAAGCAAATTTCGAGGCAAACAAATTGTTCGAAGAATTTTGCTTCCTTTCTCGTAGCTATCTAATTAGTAATCGTAATAAATTAGAAAAAGCTCATGTTTAGAAGGATATTTAATGTATAAATAATATAGGAGAAATCTAACTAATAATCCTCTACAAATAAAATAATTAAATATTTACAAAATTCGAATGCAGATATTTATAAAATATTACTGTAACGACTTTCATCAGGAGAGTTAAATAATAAATTTTTATGGAACCTGGCATTTTAAACAGTAATAATATTTTATTTCATTTCAGGTAATATAAAAAATTCAAACTATTGTACGAGCGACATTGAACAACGTTATTTGTTCCAAAATAAAAATTTGAATTATTTCGTATCACTTTCAATACAGGCAAGAAATAAAATATGCTACAAAAATTCGAGATTAAATTCCGCACATAAGTTGTTATTTTTTAACAATGATTATTCATTCTACGACAAAAGCTCGATATGCAAAATGCAAACAATATTGAGTAACATTGTCTCAACTAAGGTAACACATAAAATTCATTTCGAGTATAAAACGGTGAACGAAGGAAGAAAAAGGGAGGAACTAGAAAAATTGGAAATTAAATTTTCACTGGAATCGATATTTTATACACAACCGATACCATATTTCCCCAAAAATAATATTCGAAATTCACCAGTCGCGAGATGTTTCTCAGAACGAGGAGGAGAAAGAAGTTCCGATAATCAATTTTTTATGGAACGGAAATCGAGAGAGTTTAATAAACGATGTTCGCTTCCGATATCGAAATACCGCAAATGGAACCGCGTGGCCCAGAATTCGCGACAAAATTCGCAGAACCGAAGGACCATCGCGAAACGAGCGAACCTCATGAACGATTCTGGTCACGAATATCATGGTGCCTCTCTAACGAAGCGTCACGACGCCGGGAAATAATATTCTAGGGAATGTCTCTCGTTGTGCAAGACACTGAACGTCTGCTTTTGTAATGGCAACTTCAAGTATAATCGGAAACGTGACCGATTTCGCGCGTTTTCGAATACAGTATTCTGAGAATAGCTCTATTACTATTTTTAATAGCTTGTATAAACAGCTTCCGCATTATTAACAGGAATTGGTTCGTAACAATTCGTAATTAGAACATTTGTGAATCTTGTGTAATTTCGAAATTTGTTAAAATTATTTTTGAAAATTTCTAACGGATGTTTGGCCAATTTTTCTTTGTTTTTATTTTGTAAATGTATTTGAGTTTAGCTGAATAACTTGAGTTTGAAATGGAAGAATTCTAAATTGAAAGATTTTCCAATTAGAACATTTGTGAATCTTGTGTAATTTCGAAATTTGTTAAAATTATTTTTGAAAATTTGTAAATAATGTTTGGCCAATTTTTCTTTGTTTATATTTTGTAGATGTATTTGAATTTAAATATTGAACTTAGAAATGAAAGAATTCTGAATTGGAGAATTTTCTATGGGTATTTAAAGTAAATTCTGGGAATTGAAGAAATTTGTGATATTTTTTGAAATTTCCGCATTTCGTGAGAGCTTCTTCCTACAATAAAATAGAAATTAAAATAATATGTATATAATCCTAACAGTATCGGTGAATTTATACGATCAGTTTTTGTTTATTTTTATTTTGTAAATGTATTTGAGTTTAGCTGAATAACTTGAGTTTGAAATGGAAGAATTCTAAATTGAAAGATTTTCCAATTAGAACATTTGTAAATCTTGTGTAATTTCGAAATTTGTTAAAATTATTTTTGAAAATTTGTAAATAATGTTTGGCCAATTTTTCTTTGTTTATATTTTGTAGATGTATTTGAATTTAAATATTGAACTTAGAAATGAAAGAATTCTGAATTGGAAGATTTTCTATGGGTATTTAAAGTAAATTCTGGGAATTGAAGAAATTTGTGATATTTTTTGAAATTTCCGCATTTCGTGAGAGCTTCTTCCTACAATAAAATAGAAATTAAAATAATATGTATATAATCCTAACAGTATCGGTGAATTTATACGATCAGTTTTTGTTTATTTTTATTTTGTAAATGTATTTGAGTTTAGCTGAATAACTTGAGTTTGAAATGGAAGAATTCTAAATTGAAAGATTTTCCAATTAGAACATTTGTGAATCTTGTGTAATTTCGAAATTTGTTAAAATTATTTTTGAAAATTTGTAAATAATGTTTGGCCAATTTTTCTTTGTTTATATTTTGTAGATGTATTTGAATTTAAATATTGAACTTAGAAATGAAAGAATTCTGAATTGGAAGATTTTCTATGGGTATTTAAAGTAAATTCTGGAAATTGAAGAAACTTATGATATTTTTTGAAATTTCAGTATTTCGTGAGAATTTCTTCCTAAAATAAGGTAGAAATGCTAATAGAATGCTAATAGTATCGGTGAATTTACAATAACAATAACAAAATAATTTTTTGAATTACAAATATATTTAATTCGTCGATTAAAAATATCTCTGAACTATATGACCATGCTCAGAAAATTAAAAACAGGGTTCCTAAATTTTATTTTCAATTCCTGGAACATTTTGGACAATTTTGAATACCCATCGATTGTTTCAAATAATTATTTGAAACGCAAAAACAAAAGAAAAAGAAGAAAAGAATACTTCACGTAGTACACCTTTAAGAAAATTGAAGGTCTACAGTATAATATTCGTCTAAATCAATTGGAAGTTGAAAGAACACGTTTGTTAACACGGGAGACAAACAATTTTCCACATGGGACAACTTTACTTTTTCTTACTGTTTCAAAACCCTTTCCGATTGAGCTTTACCTGTTTATCACTTTCGTGCATCTGGATCTAGAGTGTCGTGACATTCTGGAGAAAAACGTGGCTACGAGTCACGGAATGGCTATAATTCGTGGTTCATGATCAACTAGTTCCAAATTGTAACCAACTATAAGTATAATTAACACTAGAACTACCAGTTTAATGGACACCTAAACATAATGCACGCAAATGCTATTAATTATTATGACATAATGAAAATAAAAGAGCACACGTAATTGTGATACTATTTCAACAAAACTCACTATAACTTCTACTCAATAGCAGCTGAAAATTCCCAACAATTATGAAAATAAAATGTCCGAAACAAGTCATTGTGAGCCCTATAGTAGTTGTAATATTAAAGTAGGGGGTCAGTGAAGGTGTTAATCACTGCAAATTACTCAACACTGAAATGAAATTTCAAGTACACGAGACTGTTCATCAGAAGAATGCTAATATCATCATTCTCCATGAAAAAGGGCAGAAAATAAATAAATAAATTGTAAGGGGAAAGCAAAAGATAGAAAATGAAGGACAAAACGCCATTTTGGACAGGACACCATTTCATGGAATATTTTACTCCATGTAACTTTGAGTTTCTTAACCCCTTGCACTCGACGAGTATTTGGCTAAAGAAGAGTAGAAATTCAAAGATTCCGTACTAAAACACTGATGATACTTTTTTGAATAGTAAATAAAGAATTGTATAATAATAGAATCATAGAATTATTTGACTTCGACACTTCGCACACTGTTACATTACATTAAATTTGATATATTAATTAATATCGATCATCCAAATTTTATGAAATGGTGACTTAAACTCATCTCTCGTGTGTAAAGAGTTAATATTTCCAAAAATTTATATTCTAACTTTGTTGTCTCGAATTATGAACTTCCATGAACCATAGGCTCCCAAGAACCCATTTGGCATAATCATTATTCACGAGCTACCCAATGAAAAACAAAATTTTCTGGAATTCCCTTCCATTTACCATGACTTATTCCGTTTACTATGAAAGCTCCTCGACCTTGAAGATGAAACTTCAAACGTCCTAAAATATAAATGCCAATTCTAGACCTTTTTAAAAAATTGATCCCAGACTTCAGTCCATTTAAAGATGAACTCTGAAGTTTCGTGTACCTGAAAGAGTAAATTCAAAACCACTGAATAATTTCTCCAGCTATTTTCATCTTCCTTCAGAACACGTTTTAACTTCACCCACAAAGGAAATTTGTCTGTTGCTTTCAAGCGATGAATCCAAAGTTACGTTTCACCTAAAATATTAATTCCTAACTTCTGTTCGTTTGAAAATAGATCCTTGAATTTTTAAGAACTTTAATTGGAGGATTCCAAATCCCATTTGTCGTAGAATATAAGTCTTGAAGTGCAGTCTACCGGAAAATGAAGGTCCAAATTTGATGCACTTGAGGAACTAATCCTAGATTCCTCCTTGTCTGAGTAATAGGCTCTGAATTTTAATATATTAAACGAAGTAAAAAGAAATCCATTATTTTTGCATTCAATTTCAATTTCGTGCAAAAATAATGTATTTCTTTTTATAAATACAAATACTGGAATATCCAGCTGGTGGTCAACATTGTTAACCTACCTCACCTAATATTTCAACAAGAATTAATTTTGAAGATTTTTGCCAGCCTGGAGGCTACCTAAAAAATTAACCTTAAATTTCAGATCTCTGAGAAAATTAATCTTAGGATCGGTATAAACAATGAATCCCAACTTCTCATTCACCATAGAAAATAAAAGATGAATTTTTGTACAGCTTAAAATCCCAATTTTTAATTCCTATTCGTTTGAAGCATGATCCATAAGTGTCAAATAATTCTGAAAAATAAATTTTACATTCGTAATCTGCCATATACGATAAGTATATACTTTAAGAGCGATCCACCTAACCCCATCTCTCGCAAATTTTCCAAATGTCCATCATTTTCTCAACAATTAACAAAAATACAGTAATACTACTACATCTTCACCTGGAGTCTCCAACATGGCGCCGTACACATTCACGAATACTAAAAAGTCTATCCCTGGCTCTCACTAACCTACTTGAGGGATGAACACGTGGTCCGCAGGGGCAGCAACCGCTGCTAGAACGTTTCCTTCTACGTGCACACCAGTCCTGACCCATCCTCCGTGGCCAGCTCTTTAGCTTCAGCTCTTCCAGAAACCTACGCGATGTAGCAACAGCCAAACACCTAGTACTCGTTCACCAGAACCATTCTTCTGCCTCCTAGGTACCCATTGATTGCGCATCCTCATACTCTCGCGAAGCTACACTCTTAAAACACCGTTCTCCCATGATTTCCTTCGAGATACCACACCGTGCAGTTGCTCGATGAGGTTCTTGTTGGCTGATTGTTCAAACATTTTGGATCAACCGGAGGATTCGTTGTTCAGCTTAGACAGTGTAGCTCAGACGAGTAGATTAGATACTTGGTCCAGGTGAATGTCTTCGACATAAGGGATGGAACACTACGGGTGGATCATTTAGAAATTGATCAGAACGATTGAAGATAATTTATAGTCGTGTACTTGGTCGCACGGTCAGTTTAAGTTAGGCTAGGTCCTAGCTGAAGTTTGTACAAGTGGAGCTCCTCAAACCTTTTAGGTGCGACTTTCGCTATGTAGAAAGCTCTTCTTTTAGATTCCTCTGTCTTTCACTAGTTCCTGCTCGGCAAGAGTCACTAGCACACTCAGGCAATGCCTTTTAGGTCATTCTTTTCACTCGACCAGAAATTCTGGCGGATTCGATTAATCATAGCTCCAATCTAATCTATCGATCTAACCAAGCTTCAGTCCAAGTGTTAATTCATCAAACCCATTTCAATGAACGTTTCGCAAAACCTGTTATTTATTTTATCGATATCCCACTGTTGTCACCCCTTTGTCCAACACGAATTGCTGCACGAATTCAGTCGAATTAAGTGCCTAATTAGCGGCCGCTCCGACTTCAATTATCTCGATGTTAATTTTGCCAGGGTTTCCGAACACCAGGAAACACTTCAAGGGGTGAAAACGAACGGGGACAGGAGGGGGTGAGAGGAGAGTCGGTATTTTCCAGCGACGTACACCCGACCTCTCGAGCTTTCAGCAAAATTGTGGGATTACACGCGAGATCCTTCCAATTCAGGGGACTCTGGTCTCCCGCTGATCCTTTTCGAGCTGTGACCAAGATGGATCTTAAAAGGAAGCCTGTCTACGTCGATACTGGGCTCGAACTCACCATTGGTCGTCGGTTCTCTGGGATTAATTAAAGAGATGGTGCTTGGATTAATTACCGACGTCAACAACTGTTCCATGAAGATTTGTCAGCAGAGGATCGAAGATTTGTCCGAATCCTTTCTTCATTGTTCAATTATAATTATTCGAGAGTCAGTACTTGTATTAATTACTATTCGCCGAAGATTCGATGGGAAGTTAGAGACTAGTTTAAATCCTCGTCGAGGTTTCTACAAAAAGTGTGGCTTTTATTTACTCTGAGAGTAACTCGACAGTTTATGATCGGATTATTCAGTGAGGATTTAGTATTCATTAAAGATACACTGTATTAGATATCGAGGATTCGTAAAAAAGGTATTGCGCTCAAAATTTTTCTCAAGTTTGACTTGAGTTTATACGGTTAGTTATAAAGACGTATCGATTATTTATCGGCGTTAATTAACGTTTAGATATCAGTGATTTATTCGAAGAGATGCTCTGCTCAAGATTCCTTCGAATTCTCAATTTCTTAAATTAAATTCTGAACTGGTAGATCAGTCGATCACTGGCACAGATATAAATTCATCGAACACTCGCTGAACACTGAATTAGTCTCAGACTCGAACACATTTGCTCACATGTCAATGTTCCCAATAAATTTTGGTTTACACACTTTGGACCCATTCGAGATTCGTTAATCTACGATAAGAATCTGATTCGCCTTGGCGTTGGAGCAAAAGAAACGAAACTCAAAGCACGCAAGTACGTTTACCAATATCGCAGGATAAATTCACCACGGAGTCACGAATCATTCACCATAACCTGGTTTCTCAGCACACTGTCCCAGCCACGGAACTAAATTTTCAATTTTCCATAGCCAAATACCAGCCGAAGATTCGAAATTCAGAGTCACCCTTCCACCGACCTTCACTTCCCTCTCCACGTTTAACACATCGAAGGAACATCTTCACCCCATCCCATCAGACAGCACGCTCCGCGTAGCCACTTCCACCCCCGAGACGATGCCGAATCCACCTTCGACCAGCCACGGCACTCGCCACCCCCTGACAATCACCGTCAAACACCGAACCTCGGCTGGCCCTCCCCCTGTGCAACGCACCTCGACCCCTGTCCCATCGCGCTGCCCTTCCTTCCAGTCTCCAGTTGTTCACCCTCGATCTCGTGGAAACTCTGGTCAGAGCCACCCCCACTGAGGCTGGCGAGCAGCGAGTCTGGTCGCACGTGGACACCACTCGGCCCCACCAGCACGCAGCCAGCTACGCAGAAAGGAAAAGGAAGAAGAACGGCTCACGTGACGCAAAGTGGTCCAGGCGATGCTCAGCGCCAGCGACTCTCCGTGGAAACCGGAAGCCCGAACGGTCAGAGGCCAGCCATCCGCGACTAGCCGTCGGGGTGGGCGGAGGATCGTCGTCTTTCCCCTCCGCTCGCCGCCGGGACGGGGCGAATCTCGACGAAATTCGACGGGATCCGAGCGAGCCGACGCGGACCGAGGGCGGGAGCGGCGCGCAGGGTGGCGAAGAGGAGACGTGGCCACCAGCAACGTGCCCGCGAAAATGTAAACTTCCTCGGGGATGTGCTCTCAGCGGCCACCGCGAGGAAGGGGAGCGTGCAGCCACGCTGAAGCGAGACAGCGGCCCACTCTCGCGGTTCCAGCGACGCCAGCGCCTCCTTCGCCGCCGAAAACCACCACGCCGCCACTCTGGAGGGGACGCATCGCTCAGACGCCCGGAGGTGGATCCGTGTCGGCCGTTTTCCTGCCTAGAGGCCAGGGCAAGCCTCCGGGCCGAGGATCCTCGCTTTCTCTATCCTTTGTTTGCTCATTTCTCCAAGGTCCACCGAGGGGTTCGAGTCTCTTGGGGAGATGGGGTGAGACCAAGAGATTGGGTGGATCAAACCCACCGTCTGCCAATGTCTGTCAATTTCGGTATGGCTAATCCTCGTCGATGGAATTCAGGATTCTGTTGCACTTCTTCTCACGGAATGGGGTGCAACTGGGGTTGTTGCTTCGTTTCATCGTCTACCGTGGTAGGATATTTTTATTCACGTTGTGGCTGGTTAAAGAGTTGCTGATTAGTTTCCTGTTGGAGGTTCCAGTTGAGTTACCGCTTCGGTTAACCCAATTCGAAGCTACACTGACCTTTCTCATAACGTGATCTTAACTTTTCTAGTTTCTCACGGGAAGTTCTCTGTTTGAAGAATTTATTTAGCCTTTATTCTATCATTTTCTGCCGAGAGTAATGTCTGTTATTGGAATTGAAATTAATATGATTTTAACCTTTCTCCTTTCTCGAGAGCAGTTCCTTGTTTGAAAAATTCATTTAATACTTATTCGAGAATTTTGTATTAGGGATAACGTCTGTTATTGCAGTTAAAGGGTTTTAAGGTTAGAATAGTCGTAGAGGGTTGGACGAAGAATGTTATAGTAAGGGACGTTTCTCTTCGCCTTTACATTGCGTAGGTATGAACTTTCAGCCAGGATTGTGTCTTCGTATAATTTCTTAGTTTCATGCGGTTTACGATGCAAGTGAGTTACCAGTGCTGCACAGCTAACGGAGAACATTAGAGAAACACGCGTACATGAAAGTTAGGCGTACACAATACTCGAAAGGGGAAGTTTCAATGAGCTTGCTTGCAAACTTCCACGTGTTTTGTCCCCGTTTCATTCGAACTGTTTGAGAGAACGTTTAGCAAAATTCTATCGGGCACGAGCTAAACGTTTCGTTGTGCACTGAATTTCTGTCCATTGCAATTCCTATTTTACCTATCTGTAGAATGATTTAATTTAAAAAATTCTTTTTCCATCTTGTAACATTAAATTACTGTTAAATTATCGTATAATTGATTAATTCAGAATTATAAATATTTCCTAAAATATCGTGTTTCTGAATTTGAAAAATTTTGTTTAGTAATTCGAAGATATTATGACAGTTATTTCAGTCGAGGTTAATTTAAAAAATGTAATAATGGGGTGGTTTTGGAGGTCGTGCTAGAATTAATAAAACTAGGATTCTTCCATTGAGGAGGTTAGGTTGGGTGAACTTTTCCAGCGTACTCTCAGGGACCACGTGCTCAGTGACACACCCACGATGTTCAAAATCAATGGAAAGATGGGAGGGTGCAGCGGCAGTGCCGTGACCCTCCGTCCGAACGGATGCTGTGGCGTTTTAACCAGTGGAATAACAAAAGAAGCCTGAAATAAAAGTTGCAAGACTTGTGTTCCATTGTTTGAATCTGTTCTAAAAATCGAATACTTAACTAATTAAATATTTCAGCAACAATCGAGCAAGAAATTATCCAAACAATCGGAATACACGAGTAACGAAGTAACCTAGTTGCTGAACAATTAGAACATCTAAATGGACAAATATCCAACTAACAAAATTTTCAGAGAGTCAAGCACGAGTAGCTGAATGCCCACGTAATCGACTACCTAAATATCTGAACATTCGAATAAGGAAACAGCTCTCAGAATAACTGAATACCCAAATAATCGTGTATCTAGATAACCCAATTCGATTATTCAGATGAGGGCGTGATCAAATGGCAATGTACACAAGCAGATAATTTCTAGATAAAGGAAATTTCGAGTAACTTATACATAGAAAATATCTATATACGAAAGCAGGTAAATAGTGAAATATATAAATAAGAAAATACGATATTATATAAATACATTACGAGCATTCAGAAATATTATTGAATATTAAGTACAATATAATTATTTATATTTAGTTGGCAAGAAAGTACTTTCGGTTTTTTAGTGTGAAATAAAACTCAATTTTTTCTATACAGTAAATAAAATTTTAATCGGTCAAATATCTTCCATTCTATTCGATAACCTTTTGCCATCTTTCTCGCAACTTCATGATCCCGCGCTCATAGAATTTCTGGTCCTTATCTGCGAAAAACTTAACCAAGTGCGTAAATCTCAGAAGGTCGACCAGAACGTTGTGGGTATCTTTCAGTGAAAAATCTTCGGAACGAAATTTTTTAAACTAATTCTAACACGTGCGTTCTGTTAAACAATCAACACCATAAACTTCTCGTATCTCTTTGTGAGCCTCAGCCGCATTCTTGCCTTTATGAAAATAAAAAAGTAAAATGTGTCGAAAATGCTTATTTTTGCACTCCATGTTAAGACTGACCGTGAACTGACAGTTATAAACGAAA
>NW_016909634.1:1724943-1759313 GCF_001483705.2 Eufriesea mexicana
AAAACTTAACCAAGTGCGTAAATCTCAGAAGGTCGACCAGAACGTTGTGGGTATCTTTCAGTGAAAAATCTTCAGAACGAAATTTTTTAAACTAATTCTGACACGTGCGTTCTGTTAAACAATCAACACCATAAACTTCTCGTATCTCTTTGTGAGCCTCAGCCGCATTCTTGCCTTTATGAAAATAAAAAAGTAAAATGTGTCGAAAATGCTTATTTTTGCACTCCATGATAAGACTGACCGTGAACTGACAGTTATAAACGAAATTACACGGAATTTCACGAAATAGCAACCTAAAGGTATCGACTACCACATCTCAAAAGAAACAAATTCTAACATTGACGAAAGAATAACTAAACAAGCATAACATTATTTACCGATGCAAACCGAAATTACTTTCTTGCCAACCCAATAATATAAATTATTATACATACTATTAGATACAGTAATAAAATAATTTATCTGACAGAGTATTCAATGAACTCAGTTTCGATTAACCCTTTGGGCTCGAGAGGCGCCCTTCCTTCGCCATTTGATAAAATTTCGAAACTCGATATTCATTAATATGTCAAATTTTAGGTTATGTAACAGTGTGCACGGTATCGAAATGAAATAATTCAACGTGTTAATTGTCATACGTCTTCTTATTCACTGCTCAGAAAAATATCGTCAGCTTTGTAACAGAAAATCTTTGAACTCCTGTTTTTTTTTAGCCCAAAAATAGTCGAGTGCAAAGGGTTAACATTTCACTGAATAGCAACTAGCAGTAACCGAAAACTAACCCCTCCTAAGCTGCCATCTATCGGCAAACGCGAGAACGATCTAATCTTCGCTACCGGTTCTAAAACATACAGAGCAATAAATCTTCCCAATCATCTTGACCGCGAAGCTTGTTTCAAGCTAGACACGCGAGAAACGACAACGTTAAGAAGAACAGGCGAGACGAGCGCGAAAAATCACTAGATCACACCCTAGCGATAGCCAAGAAACCATGACCCGCGTAACGAACACGGTGTCATGGTTATAAACACCGTGGACAGAGAACGAGGCGAAGGTGGTAGGTTACCCACGTCAACGGTTTCGTTGCAATATTGACCCTACGCACGCCAGCTATTAGCATCACGGAAGAAACTGGCCGTATAACAAGGAAAAGCTAAAGGTTAACAATTCTGCTTGCGACGTGATGAATCCCGTCGATTCTCTTCTCCTATTTCATTTGAATTAAGACAATTTCCTCAATTTACTGGTGAAAATGTGTGCCTCAGGTGAGAAATTGTCGTCTAGTAACTTTTAGATGCAGAACGATTGGTATTTTACTAGGATAATGTTTCCACCGAAAATACTAAGCGAATTTAAATTGGATTGTAACAGGATTTTAAGGTTATGTAGGTTAGAAAGTACGGAACTTAAGAAAAGAAACGAATTTTCGAAATTTTTAAGATTCGTTAGTTATACAAAGCTATAAATAAATTGTGAGTTAGTGAAATTATATAAAATAACATTTTTCATATAAATATATTAAATAATATAAATTATTTGAAAATCGAATTTACGTCGATTACATTATTCGTCATACATTTAGAAATTTATTTTTAAGATAATTTTGGAAATGTCTGATAAAGAGAAAATAAAAAGGATCGAAGCAATGAAAAGTTAATCGAAATTTTTTAACATAATTGCTATTTAACAATTTTTTCGATAACGATTTTAAGCTTATTATATGTTACAATTTAAGTAAGTTTTAGTAAAAATTTACCTCTGGTTTGAAACAGGAATATTCATAAATAAATTCGAATTTTTACCCTTTTAATGACTGAATATTGCGAAAAATTAATTTTTCACAACTTCCGCGAATTTAATATCGACTGCAATTTATCAAATGCTTTTGAACAGAGTTTTCAACAGAGCTTGCATGAAACATTTTATTCAACACACAGCTTATGCAATCTTCTATTAATATAAAAGTTAATAAATTAAATTTTTAAATTATAATTATTGTAATTAATTTCATGAATTTTTTTAAAATTCCTCGGGTATACTATTCATCACAGAATTAATTCATTTTTCATATCTAATATTTAGAAAATTCGAAGAATTCATTTACATATAATTTTGTGCATATTACTTCCAAATACAGTTGATGTAACATTCTGAAGGCTATTCGACAGAGTTGAATTTGATTGCACGTTAAATACATTCATATTTTAGAGAAGAAGGTCGACAGAAAATTCCCTAGAAATCTCACTGAACGTAGATCAACCTAAATCAAGCATGCATCGTAGAAATGGTGGGCGAATGGAAGCTATCGAATCGACAATTTAACTCGAGTTACTTCCATTACGTTAAACCTCGCCCTGGAGGCTCGATCGAATCTACATTTTTCAGCTCGCCGTCTCCGAGGTGAGGGCAGACACTCGAACGAAGCTTTTAACCTCGAGAAACATCTTAGGTTCTCGTGAAAGCGGCCGTGATGTCCCTGAAATTTTACCTGAAGAGGGGGAACCACGTTGCTGGTAGCTGTACTACGTAACATAAAAAGTTCAAGCAATCGTGTAATGGGATCTGGTAAAAATGAATCCTTGGATTGGTTAAAGAAAACTGGTAATATTTTTCTGACGAAATAAATCAGCTAAAGAGATCTAGTTCTAAGTACTATGGGAATTTAGCGTTCGATTAGTATGATTTGTCGTAATCATAAAAAAAATCATGTTAAGTAATCCAAAAAATTGTTTGGATAATGTGGTATAGAAATATGCTAGGGAATTTTGTTTGAAATAGACAAATTCACGAGACATAATTTGAAGGCTTTTTAGCTGTGTACTATTTTATTTAATTTCATATAATCTATAAGCTTAGAGTCATATATTAATTTAAAAACTTTGATTGAAATGAGAAAACTTTACAACTAGGGATAAATTAAGTTGGAACTACTTTACCACTAAAGGTGCAAGCGAGACTCATCCAAACCCAGTTATTGATTTATTACAGGAGTTTCGGTGCTGCCACTACACTCTAGAATGGATAACTGTGTTCTAGCGGAATTGTGCGTCGGTAAAACGGAGTCCTGTGTTCTGCATTACCAACGAAGGATGCGATATTATCCGAAGCGCATACGGATCTGCTAGTACAGAAGTTTCCCAACAGTGGCGCTACGAAAGTATTGCTATGTATACCACGAACTTCATCGATCTTCCAACAAATAAAAAGAACTTCACTATACGAGATACTAACTTTGAGAAAAATATAAGTTTCAACTTCTAAATTGACCTTCTTTTCCAAACTTTCTCTCTGTACCTTTATTTCTCTCGCTACATATCATGAATACCAAATTTCCCATATACAGTATAGTTATAACCTCAAAGGCTTCAGATATTTCTCCAAGCATACACTTCACGTGTTTCTCCAAGTACCAAATAGAAAATCTAGGGAATATAGGGAATATTCAACTGGCACTAGGGAGAAAATTAAAGCAGATTAAAGCAGAGTAAATTTGAAACAGAATTTTTTCTTCCTACTCACAAATTCGAAGTTCTAATACTTGTGACACCTGAAAACATAGCA
Organism: Eufriesea mexicana; assembly: GCF_001483705.2. NCBI lineage: Eukaryota > Metazoa > Arthropoda > Insecta > Hymenoptera > Apidae > Eufriesea > Eufriesea mexicana. The sequence goes on from NW_016909634.1 coordinate 1,728,505, forward strand.
AGTAACCTAACCAAACTTTCTACGAAATGTGACTTTACAATCGAATCGAGAAGAAACTGAATATCTTTGTACTCAGTCTGAGTGCTTCGTATTGAATTTAAAATGCAATAAAATTCCCTGACATGTTACCACACGACGATTCCCTTTGAAATTAGATCGGTACAGTCTCGCGTTTGGACTCGGATATCGAGCGGAAAGGTAACAGAAATCCTTTGGGCATGTCAGAAACCAATATTTCTAGACGATCATCGGTTCCAAGTACGACCAAACACGCCTGGCAAACAACGCGACCTAATCGAGTTATCGGCGAAACAAGTAGTTATGTCTCCCGTCACGGTGTGCACGTGTCCAGCCGAGATATGTTTGCGCGACGAATTACTATCGTCGTGCAACTGAAACGGAAACAAGACGGGGATTTACCCGGCCGGATGGAAACTGGTGTACTTGAGCGTGAAAGATTGCTAGGGTCGTGATGTCTGATGGGTATAATTAAATTTTAACAGTGGCTCTATGCAGACGTCTTCAGTGAACGGATAACAATAGCTCAGAAGAGTTTTAGGTGATTAATGAAAATATTTATCAATGAAGTATCACTAGCTGAAGAAGAATATTAATATTTTGAAATTCTTTGGAGTACTTTACTTTTATGGCTATGATAAGATTTTTAATTACTGATGAAAATATGGGTATGAATGATTAATGGAGAATGCTGACTTATTTTATATTATGGTTTACTGATGGCTTTATGCAAATATTTTCAGTGATGTAATGGGTGATAATAGAAATTGTGTAAGTGTCTTAGGTGAATAATGAAAATACAAATTAACAAAGTTAGTTGATAAAAATATTGGTTGATAAAAAATATTAATATTTAGGAATTTTGATATAATTTATTTAATATTATTATTATTATATGACTTTAGACTATTGAGAAAAATATAGGCATTGATTATTGATGAAAAATACTGATCTTTTTTTAAACATTATATTTTTCAACAAGATTGAGTAATGATGTTATTTTTAATTCTAAATTGATACAATTGTGTAGAAATAATTTTAATACAATTTAATTTTTATCCACAGGTTATATTTTATATAATTGTAATTATAAGCCATATCTATAATTTATAGTCATAGTTTAAGGAACTTTTTTATCATTTTAAAAGGCGTGTTTGACATTTTTAGGCAAATTTAAGATTCTTGGGGTTATACGGTATTTGAATAGTGCTTTTGTCAGGGAGATAGTGTGTGGACAATGGAACGTCGACTGATATGCATTTGTGATCACTACTTCTATTGAACTACGCACTCGAAACCTCAAATTAAGCAGTTGAAACACAGTGTATGCCAGACACACATGGAACCAGAATTGTTGTCAGCTTGTTGAACAGTGTGTTCAACTCCAGAAACAATTACCATTCGAGTCGATTAACCAAACACAGGATTCCAATTATCTAGATAAATATCCATTCATGGAATACGTCCAGAAATTTCCGAGCTTCAAATTTTCAAGCTGCCAAGCTTTTCAATTTTCCAACCACTAAAATTCTAAAACGACGAAATATTCCAATTTTTGGAACGTGAGATTTATAAATCACCAAACTTTCAAACTGTCAAACTGTCAAACCTTAAAAATCCCGAATCGTGAAATTTGCAAATTGAAAAATATTAAAACATTCGAATTTTTGGATTTCAAATGGTTAAATTCTCAAATCTATAAATCCTTAAAGTAGTCAATTTTCGAACTTTCGTTATTACAATTGTTTGATTATCAAAGTTCGCCCATTTTCAGACTTCCCTCGTTGCAATTTGCAAATATTTGACCTCGAAAGTTTCCAAGTTTTCAATCTACGAAAATTATACTACGCTTAATTTCAGCTTCAAACAGTCTATAAAATTGAAATTCCTTGAAACCTCACCTTGCAAATTCTCTAATTTCCGAATTTTCCAATCTCAACGTCACCTGTTCCTTGCTTTCGAAATTTTGCCGGTTTAATTGCTTGCCAATCGGGCCTGTCGATTCAGCAAACCCCTCCTGACACCCGAAATCCTTGAACCGTCCATAGAAACGTGTTCCAACACAAAAATCCTACTTTGCGTTCTATTCTCGAGGTAAGACAGATGATCGATAATCACCTTCTTTAAATTACGATCACGGAGCTGAAGTGCTGTCAGCGTGACGTGAAGCGGCACACAACACGTCAAAAACAATTATCCTTCGTGCACGTTCGAATCGATAACGTTACCACGGAGTCCACGCGTTGAACATGACATCACTTTCTTTTCGCCTTGTTCGCAACGAGTGTATAATAAACGTTGCATGTATCGAAACAATTTCGAATTGTCCCTCAAGAACGTAAGCAGCGTTAAACCTGCCATTTACGAGAAACCGTAAAGAGTAAAGAGTGTCGAGTTATTCCAATGCAAATGGGAAAGTTGAAGAATCTAGCCCCGTAATGGTGGCAACGATTAACCAGGTCACCGTGATAAGCGTAAGTGGGTTCCTGAAGAGGTATTATTAGGCTGGTTCACATGAAACGTTTAATTACAGGTAATTCCTATGAAGCCTTGTTTATTTATGAATTTATATTTTTAAAAGAATCTTCAATTTTATATTTTATATCGTTTTTTAAAATATTTTTTAAACATTTTACTTTGTAATTCCATTTTCATTTAAATCTTCACTAATTCTTTTTTGTTCGTTTGTGATTTTATATTTTTAAAAGAATTTTTAATTTTATATTTTATATCGTTCTTTTAGATACTTTTTAAACATTTTATTTTTTAATTCAATTTTCATTTAAGTCTGCATTAATTCGAACAATGTATATAATTATAGTAGCTTTGTTTGTAAAGTTGTAACTCTTTATTGTTTGTGATTCTATATTTTTAAAAGGATTTTATATTTTATATTTCATAATCCTTTTCTTTTAAATATTTTGTAAACAACTTTATTTCTTAATTAAATTTTCATTTAAATCTGTACTAATTCAATCGTGTTAGGATATCACATAGGATAAGAAGAATATTTAAAATTTTTAATCTTATGCGCGATGATAGTGAATTATTCCGAAATTGTTCGTTGATTTACATAAATTTCTGCATAAATTATTGTATATTTGCAAGATGTTGGTAGTTTGCTTATTTCGATTTTGCTAAAATTTTATTTTTGATTACAGTGAACATTTCGTAGAATAATTTCCATCATAATTTCTGATCCCATTGTCTGAACTTTGTCAGAAGTACAGATTTCCACATAGTGCTTCGCGCACAGGGGCTAACTCACTTATTATTTCAGGGTAACTGAAATGAGAACAATTCTGAGAGCAAATGCTGTTATGTCGTAAAATAATCCAGTTGCGTTGTTTAAATGTATTTAAAATACAACACTCGGAACTCCTAGATAATTATCATTCTATTTGAAAAATTCATTTAAATAATAGAATTTCTTACGACTTTATTTGATTTCGAGGGAAAACGAAATTGCATAAGAAAAAAGAAGGAAAAAGAATAAAATAATAAAAAATAAACGATTGTAGTTACACGTTATTTCAAATTGCTTTCCGCTATTTTGAATTTAAATAAAATCTTGCAAGCTCTGTTAGCGCCATTTAATTATATAAACAAGAAATTCTCTTTATTTTCTTCTGTCTCACCATATATGTAGTCTCTCTTCCTTTAACTATTTTTTTTTAAACGAAAGTTCGACCATTTACCCAGGTTTCACTACACTCAGTTCAACGTAACGAATTTTTCCTGTCATAAAAGATTTTATCTAGCACTAGTGTCAATTTACTAATGTCAATTTTGACTTTTCTTTTCGATACATTTGAAATTTCAATAATTTGGTTCCCAAACAATTTAGTATCATTCGTTATAATCAAGAAGAGATTACTTTATGTATTTAATACATTTTATATACTCGTTATATTCGATTCATTTGCTAGATTAGTTGAAATTCCATGTGAAAATGAAATAAAAAATTTAAAATATCGAATTCTGACGTATTTTTGATAATGCAAAATGCGGATTTCAGAGTAGCCTAATCGCATACAGATAAATAATTGAAACGTGGGATTTGTTATGGAAAAGGAGGAGAAAACTATTCACCACCTAACTCGAAATCGAAGTTGCGTCGTGGTGAGATAATTAACGATCGCCTGGTGGCCCGTTATAACACGATTAACGTTGCAAATTAATTCCACGGGTATCTGCGCGACGAAAGCTCGTCCCAGAAATAAACAGAACACGGTGCAAATCGATTGTTCGCGGATTCGATACACGATACATACCGGAAGCCCGTTGTGCCTTCCTGAACCTACCCCAATGTCCAATTGCAAAACGTTATATAATTTCGGGACATATCAATACCGAATATTGGCTTAACCTATTGCATTACAAGAGAATTCAAAGTATTCTAGACAGTGGTCCGATAGGGACTATATATTTACATAGGATACGTGATAAAATTGTTTTGTTTAAAAAAGATAATAGGAACTGGTTAAAATTATTCGTAAAGTAAAACTAATAAATAAATCAAATCTATAGAAATATATTCTATTATAAAGAAATAAGTTAAATATTTGTAAAACTATTGAGTAAACAACCAACTTTAATGAAGCAATTGACACTTAATCATGTTGCAACATATAGCAAAATTTATGGTGTCAAAAATGATTCCATCAAAATTTTATAGATAAAAATTTGAAATTTTATAGTCATTTGTGATCGAGTTATTTAATTCCATTATAAATTTCATTACTAATATTACTATACCTTATTAGTCTCGTTAAGTATTACTGTACACATAAGTAAATGACACGACAAATCGCGAGAAAATCTATTAATAGAATAATTATTACGATAATTTACCTATGAAATATTTAGTTTTAATTTGTAATTTGCCCACATTCGCTAATTTCAACATTCTTCGATATTTTTCATTTTACATCTCACACAATCTCAATAAGGATCAAAAGTAATTTCTACATGAACACGTTCATCTGGATCCAATCTCAATCGAAATTAGTAATAAGTCGAGTCTCCAGGGTTATTAAAAAATTGCAATGTTATTTGTGTCGTAGCCTTGAATTGTGACATTGAATTAAATTACTTTTTAAGTCGTTATAATCATGGAAATTTTCTCTTCCATATGCAATTTGAATCATGTCGATACAACGTTCGGTTCTCGAGATATCGTCGTTTAAAGAGGACCGTAATTTTTACGCTTGGACTATGTGCGTCTCGCTTGCACACGCACGGACCTCTCACTCGCACCCACTCACTGGTGGGAGCAACATAACCCATCCCACTCAAGGCACGGGTGCGCTGGTCACTGACAGCTGCTGACTCAGCGGGTTCCTACTATTCCTAATAGCAACGAACACGTTTCCAGGAAAAAGTGGGCTGTACCTATATAGTCGACCGTATAGCAGACGCTGTAGGAATTTAAAACATAATATTTCGGGAACGGATTGAGGTATCGACTTGAAAAAAAGGGCATTTTCAATAGGAAGATTCCCTCTATGTCTGGAGTGGAATTTAGAGAGAATATTCGAGGATCTCCTGGGTCTATTTTGACATGAATGTTGCGGTTACGTTGCCACGTATTGCAAGTGGCTTCGTCAATATTTAGTATCAACGTGTGATCATTTAAATAATTAATGTTGGGACTTCGTATTAATTTATTCAGTAATAATTAATATCTTCGGTGGAATATTCGAGAATTTCCTGGATGTATTTTATGATTAATATTGAAGTCCTGGTGATATAATTTGGCGAATTCTATTAATATTACATTATTCTATTTTTACGATAAATGGCGAGTAATGAATGCATAATTCCATGAAATACAAGTTTCTTTGAACTGTACAGTTTCGGGTTTTCGTGCTTTCGGATTAATATAATGCTGCGTGATCAATATTTCCATTAACTACCTAATGCAAAATGTTGTTACGCACTGTGTAATTAGTGGATAATGTTATAGAAATTAGTTACTTGAAAGCGATGAATAATCAACATTATCTACTATTTTTCAAGGTACATAATACATCATGTCGTCCAATAATATCAGAATCATTCTTTAAATGAACAATAGAGTTTTTACGCGTGGAAAAGTTCATTTCGTTGTCCGCTAATTAAATATTAATCATTTGTTCTGCAACCGATTTCGAAGTTAAATTCTGCGGATTTAACTTTGTAATGGAAGAAACGTTAAATGTAATTTAAAATCCGTAGAGAAGGCAGCTTTGAAAGGTTGCAGCTTTGTCGTATTAAATCTTCTTTCGCAGTAAACAGCTTTGGAAAATTTTATCTCAATAACATTCCTGTTATTTTTAGCGATAAAAAATATCGTTCTTTTGCACTCAACATGCACCACAAAGCTTGCTTCCACAGCAATGCTTAAATATCCCAGACCTTAACATAATTTACCGAGTGAAAACTGTGGCAAAGCCACCGAAAAAGAGTGTACTAACAAAAAGCAATTCGCTTTTCCGATATCGACTTTTCCTTAAAATTCATCACGTATAATTTGCGAAGTGGTATACGATGAAGAATGTTCCTTTTTAATTAACAGCAGGTAACAATTCCGTCTAATGAAACTAATATTAATGTAAGAATATGAATAATTTTAGATAGCAGTAAGTGCATTCTAATTTTGAAAATTATGCTAATTAATCATTCATTATTTACACGGGAAAAAATTGTCTTTTAACTTACTCACGTGTGAAGCAACATACTGTTTATTAACTCCTAAGCAGGGAAATAGTTATAAATTTTTAAACCATGAGAAAGAATGTCTTATTTGTCATAATTTTAATTATCACAAAAAGCGTATTTTATTTGCCATAAGCAAATAAATAAATAAACTTTAATGCAGCACACTTTGAATTCTCTTTGAAGTAACTTATACGATGACTAAAATTTGAGTCATTATTTTTCAGAGTTTTGAATTACTTGCAAAATATAATTAAATCGAAAAATGTGTCTTACTAGGTATAAATGGATAAATAAATTAAAATTGGCTAAACGCAGTTTGATTGCTCCTCGAAATGTATTTTATTGCCATTAAAGTTTCGATTCGCTATCAATCAAGGCGGAAATTGCACCAACGAAACGGAGATGCGAACGACGGCTTCGAATCAAATCAATCTATTAATACAACCAATCTTTGAAACTGCTCGGCTCGAAAACGCGTGTTCAGTGGAAACGCATTGATCGGTCACGACAGGAACAGAGATTCAAGCTAATCGTGACGATCTCGAGTTTGGGACTCCACTGTCATCCGGATGTGCGCTTGTCAGGCTAAATGTCACGGCGAAGCTTTGTGTTCACGTCAAAGGAGATACACTAACAAGAGACTGAGGGTCTTTTTAGACCCGCATTTCAGAATTCTGAACAATTATCACATATTCCATGGTGTTTCAAAATTATGTAGAATACTTATGTAATATTTATTTCTTACTAAAAAATTTTCATTCTCACGAAGTGAATTTGATATTGAATATTTATTTCACATTTGCAGATATGATTTTTGTCATGCTCACTGAATAAATTTTATTTTAAGAATTCATCTGGTAGTCGTTTATGTAATTATATAATACTAATTGCTTGGAAAAAATTCTCCATTCTTCTTATGGAATACATATATGACCAGTGAATAATTTTTGCTCTGTCTGGTATTTAATCTTTCTAGTATGAAAGGGTGCAGTTTTACATAAAAATTAATTTGTTTATTTAATTGGAAAACAAATTGTGGACGAAAAAGGGAATATAAAAATAGTACACGTGTTGCGTTAATTTTAAAATCTTCATGTTGAAATATGATTTGCTATAAAATACATGGAGAAGACCGGAGGCTATACTGGGAAATCGAGGGAAGAAATAAACGTATAAAAGCTGAATCCAGGGTACACGGTGATTCATCTACGACCGTGCAAGGATTAATTCCGTTTCCATTTAATTATAATGCAGCTGTCAAACCCTTCAAACGTGATATAAAATTTTCATTTTTCCAATAATGATGTAGATACTTGAAGCAAAATTAATGTTGATTTTTACTGAAATACTATACATTATTTTAATTATGATATTTTAATTATAATTATTTATTCACTGGATGCAGCCCAGAAATGATGGAAACTGACAGAAAATGATTTCCTAGGTAAAAATAAATAAATTAGAAATACGAAAGAAAAATGTTTTGGCTAAATATTATTTTTAGAAAAGATTGATTTCGATAAATTAATTACGTACATATATACTTATAACATTGTTCAAAAATTTGAAATTATTTTTAAGACATAGGACACGAGCATATAGAATTTTCTACTAACTTTATTGCAAATTCGAAATTGAGACTGGAGACGTCAATTACAACCTTATTCACTTCAATTTACTACTCTACTTTATCTACTTGAAAAAGATAAAGCTACTTTACTTAAGGACACCAGCAATTTCAGACAGAATTTGAAATTAGATGCAAATTTTAATTGAAAATTAATTACCAGAGTCAAAACTTCATTGAAAATTCAATCGAGGGAAAATTACAATTTCAAAATAAATTTAGGAGTACAAAAACATTTCAAGTTGGAAATAACAACTTTCTGCTTATGAATTACATTAAACTGAAAGTGCCTCCTAACCAAAAGCATATGGGACCCTAACCTCAAATTTACAGTTACATAGGGTTGAACGAATGAAACGTTATTCACAGAGTGCTCCAAGGTAGAATATTCATCAACGAAGTGGACCCATGTGCCAGGGAGAATCATAGCCCTCAGAGTTTCTCCGGCTTTAATTGCGTACAACAAAATTCAAATTGCACTGGATCAAATTAATTCTAAACATCGGCTTGTTTGTCTATGCAAAGGAACCAGCCCTGGGTCAGTGGAACGATTAAAAGCAGACCGTTTGAAACGAGAACAGGGAAGGGTCATGCGTGAACTTTTCTTCCTAATGAAGCTTTACTCTAGGGATAATTAGTGGTAACGTGTATTACCATGGATAAAGCTCGAAAACCTTGTGTGGATTGAGCCCAAAGGCCTGGGTGTTTAACTGCTAGCTAGTTGAGTCGAGACTCACTTCTATCTTCAACCTGCGAGATACCCACCCGTTTCTCACCCCTCCCATACGGACTCCGTTGGCTGAGTTTACTTAGGATAGGCCATCACTCCAGATCCAATTTACATATGACATTTCAAATTACGAATCCTAATCTCACCCAAACCTATAATAGTCGAAATGCCTCATATAATTTTAGCTCAATATCTAACAGAAATCAAATGTTGATTTTGTCTTTGAAGAAGATTTAATTAGACCATTCTGTGGTAACTTTGAAAAGTTAATTAAAACAAATCTTGGTAATTATATTGTAGTTTGTAGAAAATGTTTGTCATTCTTTTTGAAATCTAGCTAAGAGACATGAAAAGTTTTCAAAAAATAAATGTCAAGTTGGTATCCAACATCCATGAAGGATTCTTAAAAATATCGTGCGATAAAAGCATGTAACAATTTTCAAAAATTTGAATGGCTAAAATAGGAAAGGAAAGTTTGAAAAACATTTTTGACATTTTTATATTATATTTGAATAGTGTAATTAATTTAGGGATGTAAAAATAACACGAAGTGCTAAATGATGTCAATTATGTGTTACTTATGATGCTATAGTGTACTCAATATTGCACTTAATTAGCAATAAGTTAATTTGTGAAATTGTTGAAAAATGTCAAGAGTCTGCGAAAAATGCTTGTGTACCTAGCTAAGATTTTTAGGTTCCCTTCTCTTCTAATAACAGCTATGTTTCTGAAGTGGCATAGTATACATTGCCTATTGAGCGGCTACCATGGGGGATCAATGATTCCATGAAAGTGAAAGTGTATGTTATGTAACACATACCCAACAAGAACAAATCCAAATACCCACTCAACCATTTGACATCGTGGGTAACAGCGAGACCATTTGCTGTATCTACGTGACTACTCACTCTAAGAACACCTCGGATTCGCTTCTGGGCAACACCAACCTCGGCAAGACGATAGCCTTCTTGCGTCTGGTCTTCAGCGTCTGCGACGAAAACTGGAACTCCGTCGACTGGACAGGTGAATGCGGGCTGAGGATAGTGATTTTTCTGTCACTGCCACCTGGACTGGTCAGGGAGAACACGTTGGAGGGCGGTGGTAGGCTCAGATGTTGAGGAATCTTCCTCTCCAATCCGGTATTAGCGAACAAACCGCGTCTCACTTCAGCGTTCAAACTTTCCTCCCTATGCAGATTTTCACTGCTCTTAGACTCCACCGTCACGATCCTCCTGACATCCCTGGTAGAAGATGTCAAGAAGCTTCTGTAGTGGCTTTTGGAGCTGGCCACGTGAGACTCTGATGAGAGGGATAGGGATTCCAGGGACTTGGAATCCTCTATATAACGTTCATCCGCACTAAGGAAATTCCTTGACGTTCTTAGGCTCTCCATAGACCTGGCTGTTATCTGACCAGCACTTCCAGTGGTTAGAAGATGCTGTTGCTGATGCTGTTGTTGCTTCTGCAACTTGGACAAGCTCTTCACCTCAGGTTCATACTCCTCTTGGCTGGACGAGGATTGAGGACTTCGGTGGAAGAGGCCTAGCCTGGCTCCAGGGAACCTGGAGGTCCTCAGCTCCTCTTCGTTCACTCTCAGACTTGTTCTCGTCATAGTCTGTTGTTGACTCATGAGCAGGGATGCTGCTTCCTCGGGCACGTCTAAGGAGTGACGGTCTCTGCCCGAGATTCTGTTGCCTTTCTCATCAGTGACTAGGGGTTCGGATACATCTTCGTCCTTAGGGATATTCTCTACCTCGTTCTCAGAGGTGCACTCCATGGTGTCTGAGTCTTCAGTGGAGTTTCGCTGACGAGTGTCGAATCTAGCGGAGCTCTTGGACGTGAATTTGGAAGAAGAGACCAGAAGTTTACTCTTCGCTTCCTTGTGGGACAGTTTATTCACCAGAGTCAGAGATTCCCGTTTCTCATCCGTATCGTCGTCGTCCATATTGAAGGATCTCGAGACGGCGAATCGACGATATAGGGACGAGATAGGCTTAGCAGAGGAAGAGGGAGCAGAGGGCCGACGAGGTTGAGGGCTTTAGGTGACACAGGCAGGCAGATCGAACGGATCGTTCCTGAAACAGCGCTGGCAATTTCGTGGCCCGGGTCAGGGATGATCGAATACCGATTTCAGTCGGATTTCCGGGATCATTACAGCGTGAATTGCTTCCTCTAGCTCGTGTCTCCGTTATGGTAACTCCTCTGGTTGGCGCTTTGCAGGCTGAAAGAGTTAAGGCCTATGTCTCGCGACGATTCGAACTCTTTGGGGCCCCAGAATTTCTTTTGGAGTACCTTTGTCACCGTTCGTGTTTCGAATTCAAGTTTGAAACAACGAACTTTGACCGAGCAGAATACTATTTTGCATCTGGAATTTTGTCAACGGGCTTTCCTGTCATAGCAGATGGCATATGAGAATCGTTTGAACCTGGAACGATTCTAACCGACTGCTAAGCTTATCATAGTTCATCTATCGACCAGATAGCCTGGTGGATTAACCCAGAAACGTTTGGCTCTCAAGGATTAGTATGCTTTCGCGTGCGCCTCTAACCAGGGACGACGAATCATTGCCGACGAATACGTTTTCGTCCTAATTTAACAACGATCAACGAATAATACTAATATTTCATTGTCCAGTCATCAAAGGTATCTTATTAGGTCTATCTATACTCAATTCATAGGTTCAACTTCCAGATCGACCTGAATGATAACATATAGCTATTAAATCACAAAGAGGACATAGTTGACCAAGTTTCAACTCAGTTACTGGAAAATAGGATTCTAAAATAATTCACTGATCACCTATCAACGATCAAGTTAGGTCAATGTTAGGTTATTACAGAACAGACTCCCGGGATGAAAATTGTAAGATTCGGGTGTTCAGGTATGGAAAGGATATTATCGTGACTATCTGGGGCTAGTTGTTGTCTACAGACTAGGATTCTAGAACGATCAAAATCGACGCATCAATGTTCAATCGTCGAACGTCAGCGGATAGGCCCACGGTCAACCACCTTCCACTCGCAATCAATTTCCCATGAAACATCGTATCCTTCCGTGTTCCCAGCTGGCCTGGCTTCGTTCCAGTTTCATGCAACTATGAAAAATCGCTGGATGAGAGCCTTCAAGCGGAAGATCGATCCGTTTCGCGTCACCGGTTGATCCAATCGTCGTTAGCATCGATTCTCGCGAGCGCGTTAACGCGATGGCCACGATTTTACGGTGACGACAATCTGATATCATTTTTAAACGATCGCTTAGGATGTAGAGATACGAAGCTAACAGAAGGTTAAGAAATCGAGCTTACTGCCTTCTTCGTTAAAAGATTCGTAGATTGTGACATTTATTTCAGGTTTTAAAACGAAGTCAGGAGAAATGGACGTTTATGGTTATGCATTTTCATTTTTATATTCTTCTTGGGGTTCTTGGTTAAGAGCCTGATTTGATTAATTATGAGAGGGATGTTATATTTAACATTTTTCATTTTCATTATCGTCTTCTTTCAATTTCCAAACTTTGTTAAATACGAATGTAATCACGAGTAAAGAAAAATTGGATATGGCGATCATAAGTGACCTAGAATACAACGATTCGATATTGTTTTATTATTAAGTTAATTCCTCAGTGCTTTGTAATCGTAATACTTCGTATCGAGGAAATTGGAACTGAGAGCTGGAGCAATTGTGAAAAACAGATTGAAGTGGATCGTGAATCGTATTATACTTTCATTATTAATGATCTATCTGCGTGTACACAAGAATATTAGTATTGCTTTATATTATTAATCAATTAACTCTCACGTATTCATTCGTGAAACGTAATAACAGTCTTACACTTTGTCATACTTTATCCATAATTTAAAGTTCCTCTGTTGTTTTCTATCACCTCTATATATATATCAAATTTCAGTATTAACTTAGTTAATTTAATCATCCATTCCAAATCAACCATTTCACATTTTCATACTAAATGACTCAATATTCGATGTTAACTCAATATGAATATTCATATGGTATATAAATAGAAAAGGAATTTAAACGAGTTCAAAAATTTGATTCATTATTACGATATTTTTAAAAAATGGTAATCACTGTCCCAAAAATGGAAAAACCATCTCAATGTTCCAATTAACTACTCCAAAATTAATTCGAAACAGTCGTGAAAGAAAAACTGAATAGAAAACAATGGGATCGTTGATTCTTTATCGTACAGTCCGGTTCGAAGAATTTTTTCGACGGGAATTGTTAGAGAATGCATTGATGCGAATTAATTATTGGTACGAAACGAAATAATGAATCAATCAATCTCGATTCTGTGCTATGTTTGCATTTTTATCATGCCAACAGCAATTTCAATCTGTTCGGCACTTGAAACAACCGAATTTTCGATCGGAAGGCTGACACGACAGTCAATCCCATTCAAATTTCCCGCCTGAAATTCTAACCTATACGATCAAAATTGAACCTTTAATCATTTCTGACTCTATACTTTCTGAAACATGTTAGCATCATTATTTGATTACTATTAATCGTCAAATAGCTGTGATCGTGTTAAAAATAATTTTCATTTGCTACGTAGAATATATTTCTGTATCTTTTAATTTAATTAAAATTACAGTTATTTAATTATTGCACTACTCGCAATATCCCATTTATTGAAATACTTTCTCTGTTGAAGAAATAACGACTTACAATTTCTTAAAACATTATTTAAAATTATACACCCATTTGAATTTTATTATTATCTTATTTTATATTCGAGATACTAAAAAATGTTTTAAACAAATGTCGAATGGTCTCATGGGGCTTTAATAATTTTCCGAGTTATTAAAATATCTTCTAAACCAATACACATTGCAATAAGTGGCCTAATTCTTTTGCACAGATAATGTCGAGGTACATCGATTAGTATGTTCCAAAGTATACGATACTTGACCTTTCTATCATTTTAGATAAGCCTTATGCTCTACATCAGATTGCACACACTCTCACTCTATTCAACTTTGTCCTAAACCATGACTTAATACCAACTATAGTTTCAGAGGTATTCAACTGGGTCGATTTAAACGTCACACGTTGTTAAAAAAAAAAATACTATATTCCATTACAAAAGCTATACTATACAATTACCCAGCAGAGATTGTAAATATATCAGAACCATCAGTCAGATGAAAATTACGAAATCGAATCACATTATTAATACGACCTAGTTTGAAATATAGAATACCACAGAACCCCGAGCAGAACGTTAATGCTGTATTGTCCTGATTCACTCATTGGCCAGGTCTCAAATTGCATAATTACAGCCAACCAAAAATTAAACGCGCTGAAAGAATTAGAAAATAATCGTATAAAAAACGACGTGTATTTCCGAGTGAATTCCCAACACGAATTCTTTTTGCAGAAAGTAGATATCGTCCAGGCCCCGGGGTACTCCATTACAGAAATTAAAGGACAAATTGTCCAGATCGAATTAGCCACGCGCGATTAATTCCGCAGCTGCCTTTGCAAACGGGATTCGAGCGCGTCTGCACAAATGATCCCGACGCGAACAATGAGGACAATAGAGACGTCTGCTCCAACGCCTCTCGTTTTCAGCGGCAAATGGCGTTTAATTCCGGCGACGGCCACCAGGGCTCGCGCCCGACATAACGGGACACCGTTCCGTTCTCGCGGACCCTTCGCCGTGGGTGATCGCCTCCTGGAACGCATTTCTAAATTCGTTTTCGACCGTTTCATCGCCTCTCCGCCCCTTTGAGGGGATCGAGTGATACTTATTAATAGTTCCCTTCAGCGAGACGAAGATCGGCGTGAGTTCGTGAACCCAGAGTGATTTATAACAGGGTGTCGGGGAGACTGGTTTGGGGAAATGGCGTGTTTTGGTTGGTATTTGAAGGTAGCCTGTTGTGAGAGGTGTTTGTAACGTGGTACAAAGGTGGAGACAAAGGAGGGCAGTAAATCGTGAACTACAATAACCGGTTGACGAGTTGAGTGCTATTGCATTGGATTACAGTAATACTTTGTTAAGCATTGTAACAACTAATTGTAATGTTTAGTATTGTATGGCAGTATTTTTAAATAGAATTACAGTTTTTTGAAATCCTCGATACTGCAATTTTCAGTGATTAATGTAATATTAAGTACTCCAAAATTAAATAGATTTAGGAAAATATATATATCGAGAAATTTATTATGGTGAGTATTGCAGTATTAAGTGAATTAAAACTGAGTAGTGTAGTTTTAATAAGTATATACTCATAAAATTGAGTACTGCACGTAGTACTGAATATTAAAAACTTAGTTATTGATTTATTATGAATGTCATTATGAGATTGTAATTAACTGTAATTCTAATTACTATAATGTGTGTATCAAGAGGATTGAGTCGAATTGTCAATTATTTAACATCCAAGTATTAACGCGTTATTCAACCAATAAAATATTTGACATCATATTTAATAAATATTGGGGGACCCTTTTCTTTCTAAATTCCATATTAACTCAATCTTAATTTTCAACTCAAATATCAAACCAAGCTTTAAATATAATCTTTTTCAAATATACACCAGGAATTATTTCTCCAGATTTTTAATTAATTCAAAATTTACCTTCTTTAAAGTCGATATTTACTGAACCAGAACCTTTAACCACAAAACCAAACTAGATATTTTAGGACCAAAATCTATAGCATATTCTTTTATAACAATTTAATTGTTCCTCGTTTCCTATTTTTAAAAATTCTTTTATTTTTCTACTATTTTTTCGCCTGCAATTCTCACGTTCCTCTCTAATTAATTCTCTTCTACTCTCGCACGAGATTCTAATGATCATGAGGCAATTAAAAGTGCACGGAGGTAAGAGGTGAATATTTCTGGACTTCTTTGTCGTCAGTTACATTAATAATAATTGACGCCAGAGTTCTCGTCGTTACTTTATACGCTTCCCTGTGATTCGCAGCGAGATTCGAATATTATTCGAGCGAATATTTCTCGAAGCGTTGCATTGTTCCCTAACTTCCGGTTTATTGGCGAGAAAATATAATTAACGAAGGATCTTCTACAACGATGATCAGTCGTCAGGAACGAGGGAACGATGGGATGCTACTTTCTTGAAAGAAGGAATATTTCATGTGACACACGAGAAAATTATACGACTTTCTATTTAATACGCAGAATTAAATTTGAATTAGGCGTTTCTTCCTTAAAGCTGAATATTGAACTAATTCTACACAGAAATTCTCATTTTAATACATAAACTGATTGAAGTAACTGGGACAGGAAAGTTGGAATTGGAACAAAATTAATTGGAGAAAAATGATAAATTGTTTGAATGAACTATATTATTTTTAATATCGTTCTGAAAGATATCAGTTTTGAAAATTTTTATTCACATATGCATTATATAAATGTACCATCTTTTTTAAAAAGTTTTTAATTATTTCTACGATAAAATAATAGCATAGTAACAGTGATAATTCTGTAATAGTAATTATTATACTGAAATAATAACTTTTAACATCTAACTTTGTACGAACATTGTCTAGCTATAGAATATTTTAAAATACTTCAAAGGATTTATCATTTCAACTTTTCAATTATTAAACTTATTTTTTATATATATTGTATGAATGAAATCTTTTAATCATTCTGTGCAAGCAGAGTAAAGTGGTTCTGAAGTGATTTCTTTATAAGTGAATTTCTTTGTTCTCTGATTTCACGACAGAATAGCAGAAATCTCTAATTATTGTTATACCTTTATTCGTCCTTCCTGGTCATCTACGGAATTTAATTGGTATGAAGGTAAATTACTTCTTAAATTAATCCATAAAAAGAAGTGAAGGCAGCTTTTGAACTTGTTCGATGAAAATAAATTTATTTAATTATATACATTCTTATTGTAAGTTGTCCTTTTTATTATTTCTAACAATCAATTATTTTTTTAATCAATTTGTTCGAATATTATTTAATGACTCTAGGTACAGAAAATTTAATTTAAAATAAATTCTAAATCACCATGTATAATATTTAATATAAGCTTTTAGTTTGTACAAAAATTCTCGAATGATTTTAAACATTCAGCCACATTCCTAACCTCTCTTTCTCTTCACTTGAACCGCTTATTCGTCCCGCCAGATGGCTCACGCGTTCCGTACCAACCCACATACTTTGTCACTAGTCACTAGACCCACTAGTACTATATCTAATCACATCCTTCATTCTCCCTTATATACGTAATATAATTTTAACAATTTACATTTGATAAAAGCAATCTCACATATGTAACAAACAATTTAAAAGTTTAATTGGCATAATTAAATAAAGTATTATATATAGTAAATCTTTTTTAATCTAATTTAATGCAAAGGCAAAAGTGAATATCTGCAATGATAAAATTCACCAAAGAGATTTACGAAATGAGGAAAATTTTGAATAAAAATGGAGAAATGATCAAATAGAGGAAGTATCAGGAAAATTGATTACAGATCAAGACTATAAATGAAAATATTATTAATAGAGCGAATCTGGTTCGAGAAAATCGTCGAATTTCCTGTTGCCAGGAAAACGTGCCAGAATTCCTTGGGAATTCTTTTCTTTAATCGTAAGAGAGCTCTAGAAGTCGACCTTTACCAATTTAACGCTTTAAGGACCGAGGAACCGCCCACCCACGCTGTTTCACACAATCTATCGTGTCGACACTTACAGTTGGGTACGAATTTCCTAATTCGAGTAACCGAAAAGTTTTGCAGCCATTTATTTCTTCTTGTTATCAGGCTGTTAGTTACTTCACGTAGATGGAGAAATGTTTATCGATTTCATTCAAGTATGGTATACTACGACCGAAGCAATTTGTAATTTAATAATTCCTTTCATTTAAGTAAGATAAACATAGATTTCTGAAGAACGCAGATCCAAGATTATCATTGCAGAGAATCTTGAAAATAAAATTCTAAGTTCGCAGAAATTTCAACGAAAGATTATTATTTCTAGGAAGATCAGAATGGTAATACTTCATAAGTAGAATTAGTTGACACCTCAGAATTAATCTAAGATATAATTGAAGATGTTAAATAATATTTTTCAGAGACATTAACATATTAATTTTACTGAAAATTTATTTGATTACATAAAACATAATTTTTGTACAAAGTCTATTTTTAAAAATCCTGTCACAGAGATGATGAAAAGATTTTTCAAAAATTCAAAAGCAGAAAATTAGATCCACTATGAAAAACAAAAATCCTGCATAGATATGCTACTGTAGTTTGTCTTATCTACAGGTTATATACAGAACTGGTTATATACAGAAAATTCAATAGTATAAAACTCAAAAAGAGAAAAATTCAATTTAAAAATCCAGCCATCTGTTCATAACTCTTGGTATTATAAAACTGTACGATCTGAATAATGAAAAATAGTTTTAAAATGTGCGTCATCGGTAACATTAAAAATGAACTGGTGCCAGGATAATTCTTCAAAGGAAAGAATAATTTTTCAAAAATTCGTACAATCAAAACGAATGACGAAATACGAAATTCTAAATTTCAAACCAAGTAACGATATCGATTCCAACAGAAACGAACTACCAGTTTCACAGTGGAATCCATCGAAAACCGATAAACTGCGACACAGGGAATTAAAAGCAAAAAAAAAGAAGGGGGAGGGGAGGGAGAAAAATTTCGAAATCAAAGAAATCAACTAAACTCCGAGATCACAAAAACCTGAGAGGCAATTCGAAGATGCATCGAAGCACCATGAACCCTATCAGAAAATTAGATCACGCTGCGTGAATCAAGCGCAGCATTTCGAGCATGCTCATCGAAAGTGTTCTAGTTTCTCTGGCCTTTATCGTTAAAGGCGCGTCCCCACGCGACTCCTCTTCGTTGGCGAGTCGTTTCCGGATGATTTAGGGGTTTCATAGGCCAGGCTGGCTCTGGCCAGATTGCCAGAGTTCTAGGTCAAGCCGACTTCGTCGACTGGAATCGCCATGATAATACGCTATGCGGCCCAGCTGCATGCATCGATCAGGTTACCCAAGATCCGTTCTGCATGCACCACTTGATCATTGCTATTTAGCAATTCACGCTAGTGTGCACATTGCAGTTGTCAAGCTCGTGGAAATTATCCACGGGCATGATAAGTGCGAGTTTCCAAGAAACCGAGTTCCAGAAGTAAAGATGATGTTTGCAGGTTAGGTCGTAGATCTTGGGGATGGTCTTTGGAGTGGGCACGTGGGCGGGGCTTGAGAGAAGTTGCGAAGGAATTGGAGAGGAAGAAAGAAGCGTGGGTTGACGAATGGAATTGGAAGGAAGTTGAGAAGGAGAAAGAAATTTTGGTCAAACTTTTTGGGGCTTGTGAGTAAACGGCTTATGAGAATTGAAGTTCGTCGTTGATTGGTTTCGCGATCGTATATTTTGCACTCGACTGGCACCATCTTGGAGAGGTTGATACTCTACGGTAATTACAGATTTTATTTCAAGAGTTTGCCTCTCGAATTTCTTCATTCTCAGGTCCATATAGGTAGCCATGTTATCTCAAGTGCTGCCGCCTAGCGGCAACGACAGGATTTAATTCCTAACCAATGGTTATCTAACTTGTAATTAGCGTAACCTAACGTAAACCTAACTTGATCGTGAGGAATGATAAAATTACATATTTTATTCAATATTTTTAATATTTACATATTTTTTTCAATATTGGTTGTAAATCTAACATTAAAACGATTAAAAATTATTCACCGACCGCCTGAATCGCATTTTTGGATAGAACGAGGCTCGTTTCGAGTTTCAAGGACAGAACCAGTCCTAGGAATATCCAATTTCCAACGACTCGATAGCCCCTGGTCAAAGTCTAAATTTTCTCAGTCAAAGGATATTCGAGAGTGCACGAAGGAAAAAGGTAAATCGTTTTTAGCTTCGTAGATTCGTTCTAAATTTTTCTGTGCTTTTAGAAACGCTGCTCGTGGGAAATAATATTCATACGATGAAACGATAAACAATTATATTCCATAATAATTTAAATAATAATAAATTACTTTTGG
This sequence comes from Eufriesea mexicana, assembly GCF_001483705.2. NCBI lineage: Eukaryota > Metazoa > Arthropoda > Insecta > Hymenoptera > Apidae > Eufriesea > Eufriesea mexicana. The sequence goes on from NW_016909634.1 coordinate 1,748,615, forward strand.
AACTCAACTAAGTTATTATTGATTATAGTGAAGCATTTAAAATTTAGTTTCTGGACTAATACGTCTACATATATTTATGGTCCACCTAGGAAATTTGATATCAACTAAAAGTTGCAGTTTCATGTACTTGCTAGCTTTATAATTTTAGGTAGCTACGTCTGTTGAGAGAAATAAACAAATAAGAAACTTTTTTAATATTTATTTCATGCAAAAGTTTCTTTGAGCATTGCAAAATAGATAAAATGCCCCAAGAAGTTCTAGTTCCAAAAATTCATGGAATTGTTAATGGAATATGTGTAGAATAAGATAGAACTTAGATTGATTACAACAATCTCGCTGTAAATATTTTCTATTCGCACTGTTTAATTGGAAATGAATATCGTATGTGCGAAATTGAAGGAATTAAAATTTGGCTCATATTTTAAATAAATTTATTAGTTTTTCCACGAAATAAAACTTTGAAAAACAGGAACTTTTTATTAGTTTGCACTTCCGGAAATCAAGCAAACGGGACATGAATATGTACCCACGAATTTGCAATTCAAATGATATCGTGAATTTTGATCACGACGAATTTTAATACAAATTTTTATCAATCGTCTGTCACTCTCGAATTACAGTTTCAACGAGGAAATGGATTTATCGATCGTGAATAATCGTTTCTCACTTAGAGAATTTGGTACCCGTTCTCCAAGAATTTTTACCACAAACTCCTTAAGACTTTGAGAAGCGAAAAAATGAAAAAGAAATTTCGAATTTAAGAAATTGGCAAAGAATTCTTAAAAGCTTTAAATTTTTCTTAGAATTTATTGCATATTTGTTATAAATTTTGTGAATTACTCTGTAAAACATTTCATTGCTATTTATTCCATGTTTTCTTCAAATTTTGTAAATTAAAATGTAAAATGCTCGCTACGAAAGTATCAGAATTTGAAGTTAAATTTTCACCTAGAGAAGAATTTTTAAAAATTTTCTAAATATAAATTCAAGATTGTCAGTTTGATAAATATAGAAAATATTTACGTAGAATTCACGTGAAACATGGAAACTGATAATTCCATTTATTTTAATATTTTCAAATAATATAGAAATCCCATATATTTTGATATTTCAAAATTTCAAGAAATTGAAGGATTCTTTATTGTATAAAGATATCTACGAATATTATGTACGAATTAATTTTCTCTAAATTGCTAAAGAATATCAATTTCCTTAAGGTTTGAGAAAATATACCACTCGTTCTCTCATATTGCATGGAAAAAGACATTTCCAAACCGATTGCACCGCAACAAAAGAAATTCGCATAATCCTCGGATAAAATCGCTCGTTAAAAAGTTTTCCAACTGTTTTTCAATCTTCCAGATGCAAAGTATATTATAATTTTCTTTAAAAAAATATGGCTGATACGAATGTTTGTATTAATTTATCTTTTAAGCTGAAAAATGTGTCTGATAAATCAATTTGTCAAATTTTTATTGCAAAATGTCGGAATTTCGAGTAGATTATTGGACAAATATTAAATTATTTCACGAATTCGCGCTGCTTGGGACGGCCAATCAAATTGCAGCCCGGGTTCGGCTACAGGACTGGTAGTTAATTGGAACCCTCCACGATATTAAACTTTAAATTGCCATCGAAGCTGCAGTAACTTTGATTTTGCCAAACTTCGACCCACGAGACTTTACTAATTATGCTTCTTGCAACTATAGTGTTTAATGATTATACTATTTTCACGAATTAACGTAGCAGCTTTCCCTCTTTAAACTATTTTTAAACCATTATATCACGTATTTAATATTATAAATATTTGTTATTAACTTTCTCAATTAATGTACTTCTAATTAAAATATGTGGGAACGTTATCGTTAAAATTTAATAATTGTAATTACTATTATTTCAATAAAATCAAATAATTGCAATTGTTATTAGAATTTATAAACCTTTTCTTTTATTTGGTTCGCTGAATATTCCTCAATAACTATCGGTAATTAAAAATAATTAACGTTAATAAGGATTTCAAATTGGAATAATTACTGACATCAGAGGAAACATTAATGAACAGTTACAAATTAAATCCTTTTAATTAACGATATTCAGTAATCAGTAATTATTACAATTCGTTTCTAATACATTCACCTTTATTTTGGTATAGGAAATGTACTTAATGTCATGTCAAAAGTGTCACTCAGATTCAATAGGTTAACAATCTATTATATTTCAATTTTCCCGCATTGTATTTTAATTCGGTAATATTTGCGAAAAATATTTTCTTCGAAAGCTAAGTACAAATATTTTTGTTTCGTGTCAAATAGTATTTCCAATGCTCTTTAATAAAATTCCTTTCTAATAAATAAGTATGTTTAAAATGTTTCTGAAATCCTATTAATTCTTTTATTTATTATTACAATTCCATTAATTCTACTGTTCAAATGTCTTAAACATTCTCCCCAACCAGGCCTACATTTTGATATTCACGTCCAAGCAACGCAATAGAAAAATGTAAAGGACTCACAAGAATAACAGGTGGACGAAAACAGCATCACCAGTGGTTTCGAGGAACTACAGGAATCTCAAGGACTGATACTGTTTACTACGTCGCGTGTCACTGACCGCAGGAACCGACACAAAGTCTCGAAGCTCACTCTTAAATCGTCGCGTTTGGACTGAATGTTAAGCCACGAGGGTAGTCGCTTTCCTAAGACCGCATTGGAGTGGGGAGAGTGTCGTCATACGCTCTGACTTCCCCCACCACTGGGACCCCCTGAGGCGAATCCTTCGCACGAAAAATATTCCGACGTCATTTTCTGTCATTTCCAGTATTTGTATATAATTTTGGAACAGAATTATTTCATTTCCTGACGAATATTTAAAATAATTATTTTGTTTCTACCAAATATAGACATATATATATACACGATTTTACATTGAGATTTAATTATTAATTCTTTTCTTCGATACACCATTTTTGAAATATTCGAGGCTTTTATTTTCCAAATATTATGTACCAATGTCTCATTTATTATTTTATTTTAGCTTCCCTTCATACTCTGCTTCATCATAGTAACTGATACTGAACCAAATATTTTGCTTTTGTGAATGATTTTGTTTAAAAGAGGCTTCAAAGGGAGAACTAAAATGAACATTTCCGCGGATTACTCATTGCAAATTATTAATAGGATAGGGATTACACCTATCATAAACAATGTAATCGAATACTTCATTTTAACTATTTTAGTGTGTTTTCTTTGGCACAAGGGTTGGAACAGAATTTCGATGCCACTATACGTCCGTTGTTTTCAAAACTGTTATGCAACGATGAAATGTGATTTCAAAAAACGATTACTCGAAAGACCCAATTCCCAAAACCCTCCAGCTTTTTTTAAGTCGAACAACGAGAGTAAAACAAACACCCCCAACGTTCTGTGAAGAGAAACAAAGGAAAATGTCAACCCTGGACTTTCCAATCTTGTCAATTTTCCAACTTCACGCGAATTTCATCGTCAAGGAAATCATCGCCCTGAAAAGTATGTTCGTTCCGAAAGAATAAAACTTTGAAACTCACATCCTCGAAGGGGAAGAAATTTCTCAATTTGAAGAGAGGCTAACACGCGTGATGGGAGTTTGACGAAAGAAAAGTTGAAGTTTTTCGTGAGAATCTCATCTCTACCTCGATCGTATCGTTTAACGAGCTTCCGGTTTGAACGAAATTATCGATCCTTCGAGCACGACGAGGAAATACAGGGGAAAAGCAATAATTCCCAATTACGAACACAACCTTTTTTGTAGGGGAAGTTTCCAGTGGAAATACCCGTGGGTGTGAAAATTCATTTTTCCTACGACCGTTGTCCGCTTCTTGAGCCACCTCTTGGGATTTGACTCGACCTGGCCGTTTTAATTCATTTATCAGCGATTTCTATGCAAACCTCGATTTTCTCTCTCTCTTTATGCTGTAACGTGATGAAGCTAACTTTTTATTCACTCGATCGTGTCGACCTAATTAGATTAATCCCCGATTTCACGGTAATTCTTTGTTATCGACTAATTCGAAAATTCAGCTGAATCGTTGAAAATGGAAATAAATTTCACATTGAGAAATTTCAATCCTCAATCTTCGAATAAATTAACAATAACAAGTTCAATTTTTTAAAAATAAATTTCAAAATATTGTGTTTGAATTACAATATTACTTATTGGAGTAAAAATCGTTATATTTAGTCATGAAGTTCAAAATTTCTAAAATTTTGAAGTGTTCTTTTAAACAGCCAATTTAACAATTTATATTTATATATTATTATACTATATTTAATTAAATTATTATATTATATTTATATTTAACAATTTCAACAATTTCTCTGATGCTTTTGAAATCTCAATTTAAAATTTTGGTTACATAAATATTATATTTCTAATGTTAAGTATCTTTTTAAACATCCAATTGACAATTTTTAACTAAAAATTCTGATACATTTTAATTTCTCAACAAAATTCTACTACGTTCGATTTAATTTTTTTTTCGTTTATTATATTTATCGTTTATTATACTTGAAATCTTTTACTAAGGAATTTAAATAAATTTGAAGAAATGCATTTTAAGCGTACTTTAGAAGTTCGTGTAAAAAATTACGAGTATTTTCTTCCTCTTATTTTATTTTATTTTATTTTTTTTTTTTTTTACAGATCTCTAGATATTGCAATATTTATTCTCAGAGGTTCAAGGATAAAATACCAGAAATTTTTCCCAAGATTACACGTCAGTGACTAAGCGAGATATCTCTCGTTTCCTTTCGATGGGAACTGTCAGGCTGTTTAGAATAAACAAATTGTTTATTGCACGACGTACGAAGGTGTACAGATAAAGTCGATCGATATCAGTCATTGTCGATTGCACGAGGAGCTTCAATTGGCCGTGTTTAATCGTTGATGCTCGCTTCGTTCCACCGCGAAACGTGAAAAATTGCAAACGCTACCCGAAGCTCCAGGAACGATTTATTTTACCAAGCTCACGTGAAATGGGCGAGCTTCTAATTTCGGTGCAATAATCGTGAAGGTGCTTAATTCGATTCTACTATTTCCACTACTACCGCATCACATTTCCTTTCATAATTAGTACGTTTAAACTCTGAAACTAAATGATAAATCTGTTCTTAAAGCTTCGAATATCATTTATTCCTGGAATTATTAGACTCTTTTACACGAAATAGAAATTATTAGAGCAATTCGTGTGCAATTAGTAAGGCTGAATATTATAGAAATTGCAGAATTAAATATGAAGTTAAAAAACTTCGTATTGCAATATTAAATAAATAATATACAGAACGGTAATGATGTTAAAGTACGTGATGTTTCATGATGTAATTGGCTGGTTGAAGATCTAACCGATAATTTTTTAATTTAGGAATAACTTCTTTTATTTCTACTATTTTTCTCCTAAAATTATTTTTTTAATAATAAATTACACTTAAATTTTAAAATAAATTGTAATTCCCTCTGTAAAGCTTCGAACGTCATTTACTCAAGAAAATATTACATTTCTTTATGTGAGGTGTAAATTTGCACAAGAATTTATATGTAATTAGTAATATAAAATATTATAGGAGTTTAAACATTTCAACAATTTCCTAATTTTGATGCAATACGTGAATATGATTTTGGTCTAATAATACAGAAGCCTGCAGTACATTAATGAATATTCAAATAGTGTGTTCATAATCAGTAATTTATAACCATTGCAAATATTTCAATATCTCCTAACTTGTATAATTTGAATAACTCAAATTTCATTTAATAACAATAATAGTTTTGACCATCTACATAAGTCAATGCTAATTAAAATTCTAATTAACTCGAGTCAAATACATAGTGTCCAAAAAGAAAGTTTTCCAATTTCTCAACAAAATGGAGTTTCAACTATACAAACAGCTTTATACTGCATCCCGTGTTTTGTCAAAAAAGCTCGACTTTTGTTTTTGATTATTTAATCTCGGAATTTTTCCAGCTTCCTCCTTTGACATAGTAATCATTCCACGATTTCATTCAAAGGAACAGAACATATATATAATTAGCTTATTTTCCAGAACCAATGTTTTTTGTCACGTTATTTTAACAAAGCACCCGGAAAATTTTATTTTGCAAGTAATATTAATTAAGAAATTATATGCTGGACGCAAAATATTCATTTGTTAAAGTAGCATTCTAGCCTCCAGAAACAGCAACATTTTTATGAAGGTGTATTTTTTGATTAACATCAATGTTTAAAAAATTATTTTAGGTGGTCTTATGTGAACACATAATTAAGGACCTTTAAATTATATATCGACTTGCCAGAAATTGGTGACTATAAAAGTGCCCTAATAGTAGATCATGTGTATATGTATTATTTTAAAGTATTTAAAGTTTCACTATAAAAATATATCTTGAATTAAAACAATTAATTCAATAATGGTTCAATCCTTCGAAATTTGGCAGAAAATAGTTTTATTTCTTATTTTATAATATACACCAATATTACAAAAGATAGGTGATAAAATTGTTTCTTCCGAATTTTTGATTTAGTCTATAATTATTCACCCAAATTTAAAAAATCCTAAACCTTTAGTTGTAAGAAAATTCCCCAAAGTAAACTAAGTTTGTGTATTCTCCTACAAAGAAATTGCAATTTACAAATTTTAACGTTTTGCAATATTTAGATAAATTATATATTGTGAACCATATATTACATATTTGTGAATTGTATTATACTTACATATACAATAAAAAGGTATTAAAATACTTTCATTTCACATCAACTCACATAACATAAATTAATGAATTTTTAATTCTTGGCTTTTTAAATTCTTGACCAATAATGCTTTTACATATAAATGTCTTAATTTCGTAAATTTGCATTTCTAATTTCACAAAAATTATTCTATAATATTTAATTTAATTTAACCTTTATTTACTTTGTTCCATAATGAAATTCTTCAGCAACGAATTCTTCACCAACGTGAATAATTTTTCTCGACATCACCAGCATTTTTATTAAATTATTAAATTTCTCACATGGAAAGTTTTGCAAAGGTAAATCAATAATTCTTCAAACCTTCCTACTTCTTTCACGGTAGCTTCTTCCACTGCAACTTCTTAATTCGTTAACAAGACTTTTCGAAAGGGGAGTCTTGATTTCATATTTGCTTCGCGACACCTAACTTTTCCAAAGAGAATGATATAAAAATTAGTTTCGTAGAAGGGTCCATTTTTTCAGTATCGTCAAGTTTGCTCGGTTTTACGTAATGCAGCTCTCTAAATGGATAATTAACGTAAAACTTAAACGAGAATTCATTTGAACATCTAACGAGCTCCGCGTGGGTGTCATTAACGAATTTAACTGCTCTTCTGCGTCAGCTAAGCGATTAAGTCTTCGGAACAGCAGATCTACACAAGCTCATTTGATTTTTCCAATCCTTTAGAAAAAAGCTGATATGCTTAAACGAGTAAATCGATAGACTGAACTTGTTTTTCGAAACGAGGAAATTTTATTCCATCTACAATACACCATTCAACAAAATTTTATTGCAACTACAATACATTGTCGGATGAAATTCCATTATAACTTCGATATGCTTTCAGTATACAATTTTTTCCTATTTTATCATTGGAATATTATTAATTAGAGTGCAAAAAGTTTCAAAATTAATTTAAAATTATATAAACTGGAATGCAATATTATAGAAATGAAATAATAAATATTAACAATGCTGAGAATTCTGTAGAATTTGCTGAAAATGATACATGAGCCATTCACTGCAGAAATTGATTAACTCCACTTTTTGAAAAATCTTAAATTTAAGTGTCAAAGCACTTGGTATAGTCATAACTTTTTATATTTATAATAACTTTCCCTGATAATTAAGATTAACACCATTAAACGACAAAAATTTTGTGGCCACTGAATAATAAATAATTTATTTCAGAGGTCACTTTGATTAACTCCGTACTCTAATGTAAATCGTTGCAATAATGCAACTCAAATGCACTAGCAAGCCATGAATGATAACGGTGAATTTTTTAGTGCCGTCTTATCAGAATTTAAGTAAAATTTAGTAAAATTTAAATTTATTACTTTTTTCACTTGCCAAATCGATTAACTCTTCCAGTAACATAAAAATGGTAACATTACCAACGATTACCTTTTGGCTATTTTTTTTTATAAATTTTGTATACCGTTAGATGAAAGTTACATTTGTATTTATGCATTCTACGATATTTATTTCGATTTAAATTATAAAGGGAATTTTAAGAAACTATATACATTATTTCATTGCATTCCTCCACTTTTTGTTTTACAGAGTTAATCAATTTGTGCAGTGAACGGCTCATATAATGCTTCATGATCTTATTCATTTAGAAACAATAGAGTATTAAATATTGGGATTTAGACAATTTTTAGAATAATTTTCACATTTTTAGTAATTTTAATAATTGACAATTTGATATCTTATTTGATTTAAACCTTATTTTTATTTAAATTATCATTAAATTCTAATTCTTTAAGTAATGCTTCGAATATTAATCCATTTTTGAAATTTCTTTATTCTAAATTCCTTTATAGTACGAATGGAATTATATTTCTAAAATATAAATATGTAGAATGTGAAATTATAGTGGCAGAAATATACCCACAATTAATTCAATTCTATATTACAAAATTTCATATACGATTTTCTACTATTTGCAATAATAAAGGAAAATAAGATATAAAAATATGCCAGTATTAACTAACATAGTACAATATGATATATGTACTGCAACAAGTAGACAAAGAAGATGAACGATATGAAACTAGTGTTATTAGAACGAAACACGTTACACAATATGGTCGATTACGTAGAATTCGTTCCAACACGCGCAGAAAGCAGCTATAGGGTATTGCATAATTTAACGTCAGTCTTCCAGTCCATTGTTCTCTTTAGATTCTTTCTTGTGCAACCTTTTGCCCGTTTCATACCTCTGACTCGTTATTTCATGCTATTTCCTTTCTTCACCAAACATCGTTATTCTAACCTTAAAATGGGACAATATTCCACATAGAGTTAGAAATACATGCTTTCACTAATTTCTTCTGGTGTGTAACTGTTCTAACCTAGGAAAAGGAACTTTAAAATGAGATATATTTCAATTTAAAAATTCTCTCAAAATATTGTTTTCTCTGTACTTGTAATGATTGTACAGAAAATATTACTAGATTTAAATTGTCTATGAAATCTAGGGTCTAAAGTATGTAACTGCAAGTGCAATTTGTCAGATATACCTAGATGAATATAGTTTACATGCGAATACTGAATTAATTATAAGCCAATGTTACTAAATTTAAATAACAATGATATTGCTTAATAGAAACTTTATAATAAATTGTATTTCCCTAACGTGAGGTTTACCGAAATGTATGTCGATTGATAAATCTAGTTACCATCCATGTCATCTGAGGCTCTTGATTAGGTTAGGTCGATGATGTTCTGAGAGAGGTCACTGTCAGACTACATAGTTTGGGTTATGTGTATCAATATGCCATAGACAAAGCGGTTTGTCAGTTAGGTTAACTCCTTAATACCTTAATTACTAATAATAGTGACTAAGTTAATTACTAAGTATCAATTTACCAATTAATAACCAATAGTGACCAAATTAATTACTAATAATTGGAATTTGAAAATTACACGTCAATATGTGTATAACAATATTATACAATAGTTACTATACTATTGTATAATATTATACTGCTATATTGTCATGCTAACGTGAAACATTCCATTTGCAATAATTATTTGTTTTTAATTTTCATAACATGGTGAAAAATGATCAAGTAGGTCCATCCCAAAATTTCATTCACAGAGACTTAATTTTATGAAAGTTCATATATCTTCATACTATAATATATTTATTTTTGTACATATCTGACAGAAGTGGATTGTAAAATGACATGTATTATACGTCATCTGTGTATACAATAGAATGACATGTCTCATACAATTAGTGGTTTTCTCACAATTAGTTAACAAATATGAATTATGAGTCGTAAATGACTTTTGCTTTGCCCATAATTCTAGCAGTATCTTTTCTAGGTTAGAAATCATTTGAGACGGCAGATTGGATCGTTGATGTTCGGATGATAAGAGAATGGAAATTACGGTGTATTAGCATTTAATTAATTCAAATGACGCTATTGCGAGGATAATGGCGTGATGGAAGTAAATCTTTGGGTATTATACGCAATAAATTTAAAGTCTCCCTTGGCAAATAAGGAACGAATCGTTCTACAAATGGCTTAGACGTAATTGAAAAGATACAGATGTATGCATATCTTATCTGAGCAAGATTGTTCAGATTATATAATAATCTGAAGTTTTACATTATGTAATTATGTGCACAAAATTTTTTGTTTGATTTCATACCTTTCTGTAATTTTTGGCATTAGTTACTTGTAAATGAAAAATTGTTTATTGATTTGTAAAAATTTGTAGAAACTTTTTTCAGACAAACTTTTCAGTATCTACTCTTTCTACTGTTTTCATTTTAACTTTAATTTAGTTAATCCCTTTTTCATTCTCAGTTCTTAATTAATCAAGATTATTAATTTATAGAAATTTCTATAATTTTGTTTTTAATTAATCTTATATAACTTACAACATTTTTTATAGAATTCTTTTGGCTTCTAATATTT